>NW_027459074.1:152500-308380 GCF_050624435.1 Tenrec ecaudatus | reverse complement strand
ATGTGAGGAGGATTCTCTCTAAAGCACAGCTCTGAGGAAGTCTGTCTCCTTCGCACTTTTACACACACAGGGTGAGGAGCCTGCAGGAGGCTCCGTGCGTTGGGTGAAGCCACACGATGAGTGAGGAGACCGAGTGTGTAGCCAGGGGAGTGAGAGCGCAGAGTTCACCACTTCACCACCATGCTGGTGTGCACAATCGATGAAAGGGTGGCTGCCAGCAGCAGGACAGAAAAAAAGTAAAGCATGTAACTTGTGGTTTTATTTCTGGCTTACTTCCAAAAGGAATTGTTTTTGTTGTTCTAAAAAGCTTTATACCGAGAAAAAAAAAGAAAGAAAGAAAGCTTTATACCTCTATAAAAACAAAAGGCTACTGCTGTCAAGCACCTTCAGACTCAAGCCAGAGGAGAGCTCTCCCAGTAGGCTTCCAAGCTGAAAATCTTCACAGAAACACAGTACCTCCTGTGGAGTAGCTGGTTGGTTCAAGCCAGCAACCTGGCAGTTAACAAGTACGTCCCTTGTACCTGTAATACCTGTATAAAGTGTATTAAATATGAACTACTCTTGGTGTGTAATTTTAAATTGAATTATTGTGCCTGGAACTTTTTTTTTAATAGCTAAGAATGGTGAAATGAGACTCCTTTAGATGTTATGATAAGAATACACACTACACAGGGCTTGGACCCAACCCAGCTTAATTCAAAGGAAGGCAGATTTATTTTCTTCTGCTTCCCAGAAGGTTCCCCAGCAGAACGTGTGTTAAACAAAATTGTTTAGCTATGGAAAAGAGCAATCTCCTCTTGGGAAGATCCTGGTAGAAGGGGGCTTTGGTTACATATCCAGCTCAACCCAGCCCCAGAGGCCTCGTCATGTTTTATTTTGTTTTGCCCTTGACACTGATTGTCTTGGGAACTGTGGCCCCCGAGCAATGGCCAGGAAGTCAGGTCTTCTTGATGTAAATCCTCTAATATCCCCTACAATGATTTTCAGTGCCAATGGTAAGGCCCGCCCAGTGGCTGCCACATGCCCCTGAGCAAACACGTCAGAGCAGATGAGAGCATGAGACAGCATTTAAGAGAACGGTAGGCTGGCCTTGACTTAGCTGTTTGGCCTCTCCTCAGAAGTCATTTGTGACACTGACTGTCATGGGTTTCATTAAGAACAAGTCTATCTCTACCAAAGAAAACTGCAAGGTAAGAGGACTTTCAGCTCCAGCTACATATGTCTCCAAACTTACTTACATATTGTCCTGTTTTCAGAAGAAAAAAAATTTACTCAGTGCCTCCCGGGCAAATAAAAACTTTGGTACTACAACCTACAATCCCAGATAAAGTGTAGGTATCTGCTTTGGCAGCTCCCCTGGATCGAGCTGCTCCGGTAGCTCTCCACAAAAACCCTGTGAAGAGATGATCAGGCAGGATAGCCTAGTCTGTTCTGCAGAAAGAAGCTACCCCTGAAACCTCAGTGGCTTAAAATCTAGAAGTTTATTTCTTGTTCATGCAAATTCTGACGCTGGAAGGGCAATTCTACAGGGTGTTTGTCCTGCACACCGTCCGTCAGTGATTCGGGCTGCTTCACAAATATGGTGCCACCAGATCAAAAGGTGGATTCCAGGTCATCACAGAAGAGGAAGAGAGAAGTGGGGGTTGTGGATCAGTCTTTACATGCTTTGACACTTTAGTTGACATAGATCGCTGGATAGGGCTGCTTATATAAAGGTTATCAGTTCAAACCCACCTAGCTGTACCACAAAAGGAAGGGGTCATCTGCTTTCATAAAGGGTACAGCCTAGACAACCTCATGCAACAATTGTACTCTGTACCACAAGGGGTGAGCATGAGTCAGAACTGACTTGAAGGCAACAGGATTTGGGGTGTTTTTGTTTGTTTGGTTGGTTGGTTGATTGGTTTGGTTTGCTGAGTGGGAGGTGGTTCTACCTACAGCATATTAATCTGAAGTAGTCACTTTAGGTTTTTTTGTTTGTTTTTTGAGAGATGTGGAAAAGCTCATTGGCTTTAATGGGGAGTTAACTCTGCCGCAGACGGCCTCCTCAAAATTTCCCTCCCGCTTCATAAACTAGCAGAGATTTTCAATGAAGGAGCCTGCAGGCACCCGCTGGACATCTCCTTGCAAGGTCAGTCCTTTGGAGCCACTGGGAGGGAGAAAAAAGAGACTTCTATTCCTGTAAAGAATTCCAGCCCCAGAAATCCTCAGGGGGCAATTCTGCCCTGTCCTCTCGGGTCGCTATGAGTCCGAATTGAATTTATGGCTATGAGTTGAGTTGTAATTCCATTCACTTACTGCTATTGACAGGTTGCTAGATTAGGGCTTGTCTTCCCAAATGCCAGCATTAAACGAAAATGAGCTGTCCGGGCCACAACAAAGGGGTTGGAAATAAATCAGGCACACTCATTAGATACCTATGGCAAAATTCAGAACTGAGCATGCTCTGACCCAAGTCATGTAGACCCAGGTGGAAGGTCCACCTGGTCATACAGAATAGGACTTCACAAAAGTGCACCAAAATCAACCAGTAAGATCGACCAATGCCCTCCAGTGGTGTTGGGAGGTGATAGAAGTAGGCCTGGGCTCCTTGTCGCCCTCCCTTGTTCACGTGCTCAGCAAGTGGAGGGTGAGGCCCTTGGGGGTTCCTGCCGTGGCTCCTCAGCTGGTTCTGCACTCCTGCTCAGGTATTCCTCCCATGAAACCGCCATATTCAGCTGCAAACTTTCCCCACCCCTGCCATGCAGCCCGGCGTGCTTTCCGGAGATAGTGGGGACTTTTGGGGACTGCGATACCTGAAACTTTCTTTCATAACATTCACTTGGATTTACAAAAGTGCTTCTGCCATATGAATTCTTTCAGCGTTGCTAAGCAAGAACTGAGGTCAACCACCCCAGAAACCTAACACTATCAAGTCGATTCTGACTTATATCAATCTAGGGGGTCCTCAAACTATGGCCTGCGGACCACATGGCCCTCAGAGGACATTTATTCAGCATGCCGGGTGTTTTTGCCCCCCCCTTTTTTTTTTTTACTTCAAATTAGGTATGTGCAGTGCGCATAGGCATTTGTGCATAGTTTTATTTTTAAACTATAGTCCGGCCCTCCAGCGGGTTTGAGGGACAATGAACTGGCCTCCTGTTTAAAAAGTTTGAGGACCCCTGAAAGGACAACGTAGAACTATGCCTGTGGGTTCCCGAAGTTCTAAATCTTTACAGGAGCTGAGAACCGCATCTTTCTCTGTGAGCCATAGCGGATTCCAACTGGCTGGCCTCATGGTCACACACATTCCACCAGGCTCCTTGAGCCTTAACTTGATAATTTAATGAAACGATACTTCTCCAAGTCACACTGTATCAAGGTCTATAATCTTGCTATTCTAATATCAAATTTAAGATAAGGAATATAGTTAAGCTCCAAATCCATAAGCAATAAGATCATTGAATCTCTTTGGACACTATTACTTAAAAAAAGAAAAAACTCTGTCCAATTATTTTCAGCACAGAAAAGCTTCCAGTGTTTACAGCTTAGTATTTAATTGCTTTTTCTCTTCTTCTTTTGCATTGGTGAATCATTTTGAGCTTATAATAATGTCAAAATAAATAGTTTCCAGAGCCTCCAGGCATTCACTGTGTAATGATCATTTAAAAGAATTCTTGGTTAGAGGGTCCTCAAAAGAATAAAAAGCGTGTCCGCATCCCTGGTCATTTCTATATTCAAAAGAAGAAATTGCTCATCAAATGCTACAAGCCAATTTCTTTCTTCAGCCAAACTGCCCATTTTAGCATCACTGAATTAAGCAAATGGTTCTACATTTCAAAGTCAACAATGATACTCTTTTCCCTTTAACACGAGCATCTTAAACAGCTCAAAAAATAGTCGAGCTCTTTATTATGGCTTTTCCTGAGAAAGCTGTTTCGTTGTTTATTTTATTTATTCATCTAGACTTTCATGTTAAGATTTGTGTATTTTAAGTTCTGCTAGTCAGGACATTTTAAATGGAGCCAGATTTTTTTTTATACTTTGTCTTTTAAAATATAATGAGACTGAGCAGTACATCCGTTAATAAAATATAAAGTCTTCCTATTTCTGTTTGTTTGTAATTTCCCTAAGGATAACTCTTAATGTAGTAAAACCAAAACCCGCCATAATGAATTACATTTGGTCTACTGGGGGTTGTGGCCAACCTTTTGATAGAAAAATCCAGAGACTCCCTTCTGCATCTCCTTTCCCAACCAAACCCCGGTGGCTGGAGGCTGGAAGGAAGAAAGAGGCTGGGCTGCTGGGGCAGGGTGGGGAAGGGGTAACCTTGCAGATTATTTCAAATTCTACTCTGAAGGCAGAAAGTTATCCAAATGAGATAGCTAGAGATTCACTTCCTTAGAAAAAGATTGAAATTAATGTGTCCCTTAGAAAAGCCAAAGGAAAAAAGTCGTTATTAATTTAGGCAATTGAAGAACTTTGAAAGCCATGTCTAGTACATAAAAACACCTGTCCCTAGAGCCCATCGGCCTAGGAAACTGAATTTTTATACCATGTAAAATAAAGGAAGGTCATTTCTTAGACTTGCTCAACAGAAGATTGTCATTTTAAACCGGTTACTGTAATGAGAAGCTGGGTTTTCGTAAAAAGGACTGAATGCTTGAGTCAGTGTGAAATGAAATTAGAGATGCATGTTCTGCGCATGGCGGCATTTCCGGAGGAGTCTGTGTTCCTGTGACTGCTCTCGATCTGTCTCGTGCCTTCTGGGAAACTCACAGCGTGGTGCCCACATCTAGTCTCTCGGACTTTCTTGCCAGCTTTGGAAAGGTGTTGAGTCTGTTGGATCTGCTGCACAGAGACAGCATGCAAGTGGACCCTTCCCACATTCCTCAGAGAGCAGCCCCCCAGTGTAAAGCTGTGGGTGAGGTTTGATGACCTTTGCCCCTTCATCATCCCGCATTCTTTGAGGGACCCAAGCGCTCCCCCGAGGCATTACCGGAGAAGCAGCTACCCCATAGTTTCCAGATGGTGGGTATCAGCCTGTGTGCTCATTGGGATCGCCAGAGAGCTGTCCAAAAGACATCTTTGTCCCATCTCCACTGAGTCCGATTTTATTGGCCTGGAATGCAGCCTAGGTGCTTGGATTTTTTTCTCTCTCATAAGTTTTTATTGTGAATTAGGTGAAGGTTTACCAAGATCATCAGTTTTTTATTCAACAATTCATACCCATTGTGTTTTATGCCACTTATTGCAATCTCCACAATATAATATGACTTGTTCCACTCCCTACTTATGTCTTCTGTTTCCCTTCCTCCTCTCTTCCTACCCTTCTGAACTTGGGCCTTGGATTAATACTGCCCTTTTGAGATCAAATGGTTTGCTGTTTTCAGGTTTGCGTGCCTCACTTGTGTAATTGCTCCCATTATAGACCAATCTATTATTTGGCTGAATATTGAACCACAGGTAGGAGTTCATTTTCAAACTTAGTGAATAAGGACCATCGTTTCAGAGGTTCTGTTAGTCCCTATCCAGCCAATAAGCCTGGTCTCTTTTATGACTGTGAATTTTGCTTCACTATCTAGGACCTTTGGATGTGATCCCTTTCAAAGAAGTTGGAATTGATAGTTGGAGATCATCTAGTTATTCTGTGCTCAGAGTCATGAAGTCTAATGTTCATGTGGTCCACTCACCACTCTTTCCTCCAGAGTGAGGGTGACAATACTTGCCACCTAGATGGCCACTTGTGAGCTTCTGAAATCCAGCTGCTACTCACCAGCATGGATGTCGAACATAGTCTTTACAGTCTAGGTAATGACAATTGTTCTTGGTGTCCTTCACAACTATAATCCCCAGCCCCCCAGCCCAATAAAGCACTCCCTCCAGTTGTTCGGTTATGCCTAAGGAGTTTTGATAACTTCATCTTCTGTGTGCTCCGGAATATTCAATTCCCTGGATGGTCAGAATGGTCAGTCAGGGCTCAGAATCTTGGTGTTAAGGCTTCTGGTGAGATCCTGGCACATCAGACACAGAGGTTGTGAGGCTAGAGGAGGGGCAGAAGGGGATCATACTGAGTCTAACAAGGAAAGAAAAGGAAATGAAGGATATAAGCAATTAAAAGCAAGCGCATAAATAGATACAAATACACAGATGGCCCTTGCAACATTATTCCCAATCTCGCAAACGTGTCAACGGTCTAAATACCCATCAATAGGTGAATGGATAAGTCAAACATGTTGCCTACGGTATATACAATGGACTACTACTCAGCCATAAAGAGAAATGAACTCTTGACACAGGCTACAAGAGGAATGAACCTCATAAGCATTATGCTGAGTGAAATAAATCAGCTTCAAAAAGGACACATTTTGCTTAATTCCACTTACAAAAAATATCTAGGCTAGGAAAATGAATAGAGACAAACATCTCCCAATTGTTTCCAGGGATAGGTAGGAAGGTAAGTATGGTTGTTACATAATGCCATGTCAATTGGACAAATAAGTGAGGTGGAGTCTTTCTTATACCTATATGAGTGTCCTTGGATTTATTTCTCTAGTCAACCCAGCCTAACCCAGTAGGGCCTGGAGGGGAAGTGCCATCCCTGAGACGATACTGAGCTTCCATAAGGGTGATGACATAATTTTGGAATGGGTAAGGATGATATATGAACAACATGCAGAATGCCACTTAATTATAATCTTGTAGAGCGTGGAAGTGACGAATGTTTTGATGCATGTATATTTAGTATGATTTTTAAAGAGTGTAAGCAAAAGAGCAATATGGCAAGTCTGTGTTGCCATTTGCTGTTGCTCAGCTAAAAGCGATTCGGGCCTGTGTAGTTCAAAGGGAACCACAGAGGCTCAGGAGGAAAGCTGGTACCATCTCCAACTGAGACTTGTCTGACCAAATGCAGAGTCTCCCTTCAAGTAACTGACAGGTCAGAGGCAGCTCATCTCTGCTGCAGAAGCAATGATTTGTCTCAATTCCCAGACCACTGTCACAGCCATGTCTTGTTGCTCTCGGTGCCCCCCTTCCCCACCACAATAAGTCACTAGAAAGCCATGCTTCATTTAAAAACAAACAAATAAAACCTTTCTGCCTCCATCCTGGCACTGTTTCAGCTTATTTAGCATCATAACATATGTCATCTGTTTCCCTAAACAATCTAACATGGACATGGCACGATGGGACTGATGAGTTAGGCAAATGAGAACCAGCCTGCCCTCTGAACACACACGATGGCATTTGACTTGCTGTCAGTAGATGCTGTCGCGTTTCTTCTCCTCTTTCATGGAAAATAAATACAGAAAAGAATGAGGACATGAAAAGGACTGCAAGATGTTTAGCTCTGGTCTTTCTAGAAAGTGTAGAAAAAAAGTATGTGACCCCTGCCTGCCTTTAGATGCCCCACTCCTCTGGCAAACAAGGATTGCACACTGACCATGGACAAGACATCTGGATCTGGGGGGAGGATATAACAATTGCCCCCACCAGCAAAGAGTTTCCAGATTTACGGGACTACACAGGCCAGGGAGCAGCTCATAAAAAGAACAAGAAGAATCACAAAGGAGGGTGTGCTCCAGCACCACTTCGTCCAGCTGCAGGCACATGAAGGCAAAGTTTCTTTTGCTTTCAGTCAAGTTTATGATTTCCGCTGCATCCCTTACAAACACCTTCACGAAGATCTAGGTTCTTGGGTTGTTTCGCTCCAGGGCGGACATCTCCTTGGTAAAGCTTTATGGACAGCTCATGGTCCAAGAATTCCACCTATATGTTTTGAAAGGGGCCACGTTAAAACCCCTGGCTCAGACTTTCAGGACTGGGCACAATACAGCAAACCCACCATGGGGACAGCAGGATTTGGTAACACTCTCATCTCCATCACAACCTGGACCTGGCAAAGCTATTTTCTTCCACTCACCATCTTTCAATCAATATTTACTCAGCTATTAGTTGCTCCCCAGGCTCAGCATCAGAAAAGTGTTCAAACGTTACCGAATTGTCCATCTAATGGTAGAGGTCTGTGCAAGGGATATGAGAGCAAGAGGCTCAGAGATGATCAGTGGGTAACGAGAGAGGGATTCACCTTTATCATTTGTAGAAAGCCCCTGAGGCTTAGTCACATTGGCAGACTTTCCCTGGAGCAAGCAAATAAAGCTGCTCCCGGCTCAGCTCCATTCCTGATCTGGTCTTGCCATGAGACTATCCAGGCTTTGTCCCAACCCCACGTTCTGGAAACCACGAGTGGAAGGAGGTGAATCTTGGGGATACCATGGAAAAGAATGGGCATTGCACAACACTTCATTGTACTCATATGGAGCTTATGCAAAGGCCAAGAGATAGAACCAGGTGAGACTGTGAACAGGACAAGGTGATACTGCATGGTTTAAAATCAGAAAAGGTGTGCATCAGGGTTGTATCCTTTCACTGTTCTTATTCCATCTGTATGCTGAGCAATTTATACAAGAAGCTGGTCTCTGTGAAAAAGAACATGGCATCAGGATTAGACGAAGACCCATGTAATGTCATTGGGAACATTTTCTCACTAAAAATTTTAGGTCATGGCATCAAAAAAGTGTCATTTTAACCTAAATGGGTTTTTAGACCAGTGAAATAACAGCGAGAGTGAGTCAGCATTGTGCACAAATTGAGCGATACTGGTTCTTTGGGAAATTCATAATCCAACACTGACACTGCTGAGATAAAGGATGACAGTGAGGAAGATTCTACACCTGAGCTCTGTGATGGGCCAACGTGGTGCTCTACTCTTTTCAGGAATGGATGAGCCAGCTCCACCAAGATTCCCCTTTACTGGAGCACCTGCTATGTATGTAGACGTTGAACACAAGAACGCTTTGGCGTTCCTACAATGATTTCTGACCGATGAGGTCATCGAAAAAATGATTATGATAGCCCGGAGGTTTACTTTCAGGTTTTAACCCCTCTTCAGTTAATTTCTGTGCATGGGGGAAGGTTTGGGGCTTGCTTCATTTTCCTACATACGGTATCTCAGTTTGTCCAACACCATTTGTTGAGCAAGCAGAATTTGTCCCTTTGGATATTTCTGTGTCCTTTTTCGAAGGCTAGTTTCCTGTTGACTGGTGAATATATGTGTAGCTTTTCTGTTCGTATCCATTGATCTATATACCTCTCAGTGTACCAATACACTGCTCTCCCTTAGGGAAAAACAACAACAAAAGTTGTATGAGCCCCTATATAATGATTTTTTTTTTAATGGACGATGAACTATTTTCCAGGCCAGCACTATCCTATGTTTGAGCACATTGCTGCAGCCACTGTGTCAATCCATCATGCCTTATAGCCTGCGGTACTCATGTTCAGGTATAGTGTTCTGCCATTCACAAGGTTCACACTGGCCAGTTCTTTCAGAAGTGGAAGACCAGGTCCTCCTCCCTCGTCTCTGTCTGGAAACTGCTGAAGTCTACCTGCAGTGAGTGACCCAGCAGGCATTTGAACTACTGGCTGCAAAATTTCCACCATTACAGCCAAATGCAGGCCACCACAGTACAACAGACAGTAACAGCATCTTAACACCACACAAAGGCTCCTCCCTGGGGAGACCACGTGTTCAGGCAATTGCTGCTGTTACACATGTAAGTGGGGACTACATGAAGTCGCACCATCTCCTGTGGCCCTTCCAGGAACAGGCCATTCTGCTGTTGTTTCTACTGGACTTAGGCTCAGCTGCCAACCTGCCCTCTGCACGCATTCTTCTCCTTACCCTTCCATGTCACCTTCTCTTTGCCCAAGTCAATACTGCTGGTTAGTCACCTACTGGTGGATGCTTGCTTCTGAAGTTTCTGAACCACATTTCCCCATGGTTATGAGACATTGCTGCTGCCACTGCGAGCATTTAACAGGTTACTTTACACCTTCAATTGGAAATCTAGGGGAATAGAAAGAAAGCTTCTTCTTTCTCCCAAGGAGTGGGTGGTGGTTTTGAACCGTTTCCCTTGAGGTTAGCAGCCCAATGTGTAACCCACTACACCAGTAGAGCCTTGGTGGCACTGTCCAGCAATTATTAGACTGCTAAATATGAGGTCAGGGTTTCAAACCTACCAACTTCTCCTTGGGAGAACGATAAAGCTGTTCCCATAAAAGACTGACAGCTCCAGAAGCCCTCTATAGGGTGGCTATGAGTTGGAATTTTGCGGTCATTTAGGGCTTTTTGGTGGCATGTGATTTTTTAGGGCTTTTAGGTTGTTTGTGGACGTTCAAGGTGTGTTTGGGGCATTCGGGTGGTTTGGGGTTTTTAGGGTGTTTTATAAGATTTTAGGGAGTGTTTAAGGGATTTAGGGGTGGTTTTTTAGAGTGTATAGGTATTTTTCAGCACAATATGGTGTTTTTAGTGATGTTACAGAGTTCCTTAGGGATTTTAGGGTATTTTTCATATTATATGTGTTTTTTTCCCCCAGCATTTTAGGTTTTCTTAGGGCTTTCATGGTGTTTTCAGGGCATATATGGGGTTTAGGAATGTTTAGGGTTTGGGAATCTTCTAAGGATGATTTTTGGAAGTTTCACATGTTTGGGTGGGCATTTGGTGTTTTTTTGTGGCTTTAGAGTGTTTATGGGATCCTGTCAATTTGCAGCTTTAATTCCGCAAAGAAAAGTCAGACAGCAAGCCAGAAAGGAGCAGGAAATGAAGGGGAAGCCCAGGCCACATGTTACAGCTGCCAAGTCCGGAGAACCTAGGTGTGGTCGTTGGCTACCTGGGACCGGGAGTGGGGCTGTGCTCCTGCCCAAGGGTGCTAGGGAGTAAACCAATCTCAACTGGACGTTTGGCTTTTCTACTAATTAGCCGACTCCATGAACTTTCCCAAGGGCAGCTGGCGAATTGCCAGGGGAACCCAGCTAGACCCCCCACACAAAAGCACAGGGATGGTTACAGGAACAGGAGGTTTCACACAGTGGATGTGCAGGGCTTGGGGTCGGGATTGGGGGCCAAGGTGAGGAAGGGGCAGCAATAAGGCCTGGTCCCAAATAATCAGACACTGAGCAATAAAAGTACAAGGACTGCCAAGAGAACATGGGGACAAAGGATGGCTGGACTTCATTTGATATCTTTGGACGTGCTGTCAGGAGAGACCAGTCCCTGAAGGGACATCAAGTCCATGAAGGACATGATGCTTGGCAAAAAGTGGAGGACGGGCAATAAAACAGCTCGAACCAGTGGCTACATCAGTGGGCATAGTAACAATGGTGAGGATGGTTCGAGACCTGGCAGTGTTTTATTTTACTGCTTGTGTTTTTCTAGAACTGTCTTTCCTGGATGCACGAGGAAGGATAACTGTGCTTGTGGGAAGCAAATGCACAGTGGGCAGCGCTTTGGCCAACATAGGTACACCACCGGCACACAGTGCCCCCTTACTTGGCATCCAAAGTGACAGGATTTGTCTTTCCCCAGAGCTCTCCAGCCCTGGGGGAAGCGGCCCTGTCTTCGGCGCACCGCCAGGGGGGCAGCACTGCTGCTCTCTCACTGGCTACATCTGTGAGGACCCAGAGAGCAGCTCCTTTCTGCTGCTCTCCTCTCAGACTTCTGCCAGAAGCCTTGGCTCGTCCTGGATCCTCCCTTGATTCCCACTCTGCACCTTTGGGGACGCCCAGCCCATTAACTCTCTCCCATCCTTCCTTGCTGCCTCTTGTCCAGATGCCTGAGCTGGGCTTCAAGTAGTTGTAATGTTATGCTTAGGTGAGATGTGTTCAGCTTGTTTACTGTCTGTATACAAGAAAAGAGTGCAGCCCAAGACATCCACCCTTTTGTTCCTCTATGGAAAGCCTGTTACGTGTCATAGTCTTCTCTCTGTGCAGTGCTTTCCTCTGCTGCTGATGCTTTTACATGAAATAGGACTCGGTGTGTCACCGCTACAGGAAATTATCTCTGAAAAAATAATATGCCCAGAACTCAGAAACAGTGTCAGCTTGCATCTGGCATCATGGAAGCATCATGGGTGTGTTTCCATTCATTCGCTCCTGAGTGTCACATGTTAAACTCAGTGCATAGCATAAACAGCAGCAGGCACAATCTGAGACAAAGCACACCCTTTGCTGTGAAGCACATTCCGACTCCTGGCTGCCCCTGTGCCACAGAGTAGAACTGCCCCGCAGGGGCTCCCTAGCTGTCATCTTTACAGAGGCACATGGCCACACCTCCCTTTTGGGAAGCCACTGGGTAGGTTTGAACTTCAGGGTTGTAGTAGTTGATATTGTAGAGCCCTGGAGTCAGTTCGGATTCATAGGGGCCTGTGCACTAGAGAGAGAAACAAAGCCCAGTCCTGCGCCATCGTCGCACTTGTTACTGTATTTGAGCCGATTCTCGCAGCCACGGTGTCAATCCACCTAAGTAAGGGTCTTCCTCTTGTTTGCTAACCCTCTGCCAAAAATGATGCCCTTCTTGCAGGACTGGTTCCACCATAGTAATATGTCCAAAGTACCTGAGACAACGTCTCCGCATCCTCTTTCAGATCTCCTGCCTTTAGTTTGTCAGCTCACTTCGATGGAGTCGATGCTGAGCCATAGCGACTCTATGAGATCAGAGCAGAACTATCTCTGTGGGTTTCCCAAAGGCTAACTCTATGGGAGTAGAACGCCTCATCCTTTTCTTCTGAGGACTGACTGGTGGTTCCCCACTGCTGACATTACAGTTGACACCCAAGGCATAAGGTACTATGCCACCAGAAGTCCCTTGCCCCTGTGCAATAACCAACACCACCTACACACAAAACCCACCCCTTCTCTGTCAGTTTGATGTATGGTGATGGCTTGAGTTGCTATGAAATTGGAAGCTACTAGGGGGAACCCGACAAAAACTACAATTTTTTTCAAAACTATGCATTTAAATTTTTTATCCCCTTCATAGTACTCTCCATTACACTTCACACATTTGTCTAATCTGTGATTACATTCTTGGAAACATTTTTCAAACTCAGCAGTTTGGGTGACACCCTTGTTCCCCCCCCCTTTTCTGTGTTGTCAAACCACTGTCCTTCATTCATGGAAACAGAAAGAAGTCACATGGAGTGAGTTCAGGTGATTAGGATATGAGGGACAAGAGAGGCATGCTTTTTGGGGGGATGTTTTCATACTGTTATTTCTTTTCTCTTTTTTTATAATCAATTTTTGGGGCCTCATACAACTCTTATCACAATTGATACATACATCATATTTGTACATTCATTGCCCTCATCATTCTGAAAACATTTGCTCTCCACTTAATCCGCTGGCATCAGCTGATAATTATTCCCCATCCCTCATAAACCTGAATAATTTCTAAATTATTATTTTGTCTTATCTTACACTATACAATATCTCCCTTCAGCCACTTTTCTGTTGTCTGTCCCCCAGGGAGATGGTTATATGTAGATCCTTGTAATCGGTTTCCCCTTTCTATTCCTCCCTCCCTCTACCTTCCTCGTATCGCCACTCTCACCACTGGTCCTGAAGGGATCATCCGCCCTGGATTCCCTGTGTTTCCAGTTCCTATCTGTACCAGTGTACATCCTCAGGTCTAGCTAGATTTGTAAGGTAGAATGGGGATCATTTTAGTTGTGGGGGAAGAAGCATTTAGGAGCTAGAGGAAAGTTGTATGTTTCATTGTTGCTACAGTGCACCCTGACTGGCTCCTCTCCTCCCTGCTACCCTTCTGTAAGGGGATGTCCAATTATCTACAAATGAGCTTTGGGTTTTCACTCCACACTCCCCCGTATTCACAAAGATATGATTTTTTTGTTCCGATGATGTCTGATACCTGATTCTTCCGACACCTCGTGATCACACATGCTGGTGTGCTTCTTTCATGTGGGCTTTGTTGCTTCTCAGCTACATGACCACTTGTTTAACTTCAAGCTTTTAAGACCCCAGAATGTATAACTTTTGATAGCCGACTACCATCAACTTCAGTCACCACATTTGCTTATGCACCCATTTGCCTCCAGCAATTGTGTTGGGGAGGTGAGCATCACGGAATGCCACTTTAATACAACAAAGTATTTTTGCATTGAGGGAGTACTTGAATGGAGGCCCAATGTACATCTGTTACCTTAATACTAAACCTATAAATATATGCATATAGATCTATTTCCCCATCGTTATACATAAATATATTTACATATGCACATGCCTTTATTTAGACCTCTATAAATGCCCTTTGCTTCCTACCTCTTTCCTTGATTTCCTTTTACTTTCTGATTGTCCCACTCTCATGTTCAGCCTTCATTTGTGTTTCAGTAATTCCTCTAGGTTACATTACTCTTGGTTACACTCTACCAAGCCTCCTACACCCTCCTCACCATCTATTTGGATCACTTGGTGTTCCCTTGTCCCTGGGTTTGTTAACAGCACTTCCTTTTTCCCTACACCCCCCTTTCCCATCTCCCTCCCCCAGCTGTCAGTCCCATTGTTTTCTCCTCCAGATTGTTCATCCAGCCTATCTCATTTAGACAGACCTGTGGAAATCATAGCATGCACAAAAACGAGACAGAGCAAACCCAAGCAACAAAATGAAACAAAAGAACAACACCACCACCAACAAGCCAATGACAAAAAGCAAAACAAAACACAAGAAAGAAAAGCTTTTAGTTAGTTCAAGGACTGTTTGTTGGCCTTTAGGAGTGTTTTCTCATAGAGTATGATGGGTCAGCTAGCCCTGGCCCCAAAGTCTATTTTTGGTATTCCCTGGGGACTTCGTTGCTCTGTTCCCCTTCCTGTTCTGTTGTACACCCTTAGTATTTTGCCTCGGTGTGCTGGGATCAGATCGGGCGATAGAGGCATGCTGTTTTTTTTGTGTGAGCAGGTGCACTGTCATGGTGGCAAAACCAGTCCCCTGTCTACCACTAATCAGTCCTTTTTATTTTAAATAAATCATTTTATTGGGGGATCTTACAGCTTTTGTAACAATTCATACATCAATTTGTATGAAGCACATTTGTACATACATTGCTATCATCATTTCCAAACATGTTCTTTCTCCTTGAGCTCCTTTTTTCCCCTCCTCCCACCCACGTGAACCACTGATAATTTATACATACTTTTTATTTTTATATTTTATGCCTCTGCTGTATCCCTTCACCCAAACTTCTGCTGTTTGTTCCCCTGGGTGGTGGAGTGGGGCTGTATGTCCATCATTGAGATTGGTTTCCCCTTTCTTCTGCTTCTCCCCCCTACCTTCCCTCGTGGTGTTGCTACTCTCAGTATTGGTCCTGAGGGGTTTATCTGTCCTGGATTCTGTGTGTCGGAACTTCTAGTCAATAGCAGTGTGCAAGCTCTGGTCTAGCCAGACAACTCAGACCTTCTTACACAATATCTTCAGAACCTCTATATAGGAAGCTTGATTAACAGTCTGACCTAGTGCAATGACTAAACTCCAAATGCACTATCACCCTCACATCAACAAAACCAAACAAATGAGCATCTTCTTGAAGTTTGAGTTCACTTGACGAGGTGTATTTGAGTGAGGTGATGATGGCGTCTTACACTGACTTGATTTATGTTTGCATTCTGGCTTGTGAGAAGAGCACAAGGTCTTGTCACCAGCAATGACCTTGGGAAAAAAGTGTGGGTGCACTAGCTCAGAGCAAGTTGCCAGATGCCTGCCCAAACAGGAGAATGTATATTTTGAAATGTGTACCCAGTGGAGCTTTGTACCGCTTGGTTTTTTGGCGGGGGTGGGGTGGGGGTGGGTGGAAGGCCGGCTACTCCTTTGTAGGTTAGATAATCTGAGATGTGCTATTTGAAATTTCCTGGGGCCAGTTTTAGACAAAACTAGAAAAGTTAATTTTGCTGTATGGAAAAATCTGACAGTCTGGAAGTATCTACTTTTCCTCACATGCCATAATTCCCCTAGTAGCATTATTCTTAGTTAAAGCTCTCCTCTGTTCCTCCTTAGGGTTTCCCCCACTACCTGATGTTCCTTTTCTCCTACTCATCATCAAGGGACTTGTGTCCAAAGTGAGGACAGCAAATAAGAGACCCTCCTGACTCTCTGTTAAGAAGGGTGCTCTGGTGCATGCGTGTGTTTATGTGTGCACATACAATCGCATTTGAATTTTGTTGGAAGAGGCTTCATAGAGACAGAGAGTGACATGGTTAGAGCTGCTGCACATGTAGAGCACTGTACTCTATGGTGTTCTAATTCAAATGCATGTAAGGTCCAAGAGAGGTAATAGAAGCAAGTGACCAGGGTCAGGGAAGGCAGTAGGAGGAACTGAGGGAGCCTGAATGCCTCACACCCTGCCAGTTTCACTGATTCTTGGATGGGAGAGTACCAACCTAGTGCTGTGAAATCTTCGCAGTTTTCAGAGGCTTGGGGGATTTAAATTTTGTATGTAAAAAATAGACATCTAAATGCTTGTAATTTATTGATTTCGATAAACACACTGAATGCCAGTACTCAAGTCAAACAAACCAAACTGACAGCCATCGATTCTTTGCCAACTCATAGTGACCCTATTAGACAGGGTAGAACTGCCCCTCAGTTCAGCTCCCAGCCCTGGAGGCCCACCAGTTCCTCGTTATTATCATGAGGAATACTATTTTCACAAGAGCATTACATACCCCTAGAGACTAAACCATAAAGCCATATAGGCTTTGACCATCAATTCTGATATGCTTTTTCCTCAAACTGATGGGTCATTTGATGGAATCCTTGTATTACTTCCCTAACATAAAAATTAATCAAGCAAAGGAGATTCAGTGCTCAGTACTACAGCCCCCTATTTAGAGATTAACTCTTAAAAACCACCACCACCACCACCACCACCACCACCACCACCACCACCACCACCACCACCACCACCGCCACCTTATCTATGTTGATAAAAACTTGAGTAGGCTGTATAAATATCTCAAGTATTTAGGATAAAATGGATTCTTATTCTACTGTCACATATTTAGTTTGAGATATGTGTTTCCATCTGAACACAAATTAAATAGACCTCATTGACATCTTTTCAAAATGCCATAAAAATTAAATGATTACCTTAAAAGATACTCAGTATAATTAGGCATCAGAAAAATGTACATCAACACTAGAGCGAGATAGTGTTTCAACCCATCAAGATGACACTAGCCAAGAATATTAAAAATTCCATTGAGTGCTGGAAGAATGAACAGATTTGTGTCAGAAGAACAGTCTGAAAGGTCCTTAGAAGCAAGCACGGGGAGACTTCACATGCTTTGGATATGTTATCAGGAGATGCCAGTCCCTGGAAAAGGCTGAAATGTTAGGTTCAAGTATAACAACAGTTTTGAAGATGGTGTAGGACTGCGCAGTGGTTCATTCTGCCTTGAGTTGGAACTGACTCAATAGCACCTAATGCTAAAAGCTAGATGCTTTTGATCCTAAATGAAAAGTGGATGGTCCAGCCTCCATACCAGCTACGTGGACAACTGCCCCTCCCCCCAGAAGAATTTACTTTAGAAGACGGCACTGAACTTGTAGCTAGGGGAGATGGACATGTCTGATCAGAGCACACAGGGGCAAATGAAGGGGGAGGAAGAGAGTGGAGCACACACTGGTCCACCAGGCTTGGAGGATGATTTTGGCACTCTGAACAGCCAATGTACAGAGTGGACCATATGGCTGATCCCACTATGAGACATGCCATCCCTTGCTGGCCCAGAGCCCTATGGGGACAATACCGGAGACTCTGTGTTGGGACTGACCCGACTGGCCCTCCAACACGGAGGTAAATCACTAAAAGCATGCAGCAGAGCAACCATGGGAGCAGAGCGGGTAGTCCCTGAGGGAGTACAAAGGACAGACTCTGGGGCCAGAGCATGATACGCCATCAGACCTGACTGAAGGACACACCTATAGAAAAAAAAATCAGACCTTGATCTATTTACAGGTTTTTCTTTCTTAAAAATTTTTTTTGTCTTTTAATTAATTTACTCTTTTATTGATCATTGGTTTTCTGTTGTTGTTTTTTTGTCATCACACTGTTCTCACCCATCGCCTATCTTGCTATGGTTTGATTTTTGGTGCATATTATTATCTCAACAGATCTATCTAGATAAGATAGGCTGGAAGAATAGTCTGGAGGAGAAAACAACAGGACCAATGGTTCCCGGGGACATGGGAGAGAGAGAGGAGGGGGTAAGGAGGTGATGCTGACCAATCCAGCGACAGGGGAGCAACAAGTAATCCAAAATCCGTCGCAAGGAGGGTGTGAGAAGCCTGGTAGGTATTCAGCAAGGGCAATGTAACCAAGAGAAATTACTCAAACCCAAGTGAAAGCTGAGCATGATAGTCGGACAAGAGGAAAGTAAAAGTAAATAGAGGAAAGAACTAGGTGACAAAGGGTATTTCTAGAGGTCTACATACTGGCATGTACATATGTAAATATATTTATACAGGAGGGTTCGTAAATAGATCAACGTGCATATATTTATAGACTTAGTATTAAGGCAGTAGATGGACATTGCCAAATACTTACTCAATGCAAGAACACGTTATATTAAATTGGCATTCCATGATGAACACCTTTCCAACATGATGGTTGAAGAAAAATGTGTGCACTAGCAAATGTGGTGAAGAAAGCTGATGGTGCCTGGCTATCAAAAGTTATAGCATCTGGGATCTTACAGGCTTGAAAATAAAGAAGCGGCCATCTAGCTCAGAAGCAACAAAGCCCACATGGAGGAAGCACACCAGCCTGTGTGACCATGAACTGTTGAAGGGATCAGATATCAAGCATCAAAGAACACAAAAATCATGTCATTGTAAATGAGGGTGAGTGCAGAGTGGAGACTCAAAGCCCATTGGTAGGTAACTGGACACCCCTTCCTGAAGGGATGTGGGGAGGAGATAAGCCAGTCAGGGTGCAGGGTAGCAACAATGAAACATGTTTCCTCTAGTTCCTAAATGCTTCCTCCCCCCACTATCATGATCCAAATTCTACTTTACAAATCTGGCTAGACAAGGGGATGTACAGAGAGATCGCCTTGGAGATTGGGTGGATGTTCCCACAGTAGCGTGGAGCCTCACAAGTGGTGGTCAGGCGTTTCCCCCAGTCACTTGTAGGACCTCAGGATTTAGGCTGGGGATGCCCCCACTTTTTATAGGGGAGAACAACCTGTGGCCTGGTGTGTGGGAGAGGACCAGCGTGAATTCCCCAGCTGCTTGCCACACCAATAAGTGGGGGGTGGGAGCTCCCTCAGTTGGGCCTTCAGGTTTGCCCTAGGCAGAGGGGAGTGGTCTGGAGACAGCTATTGTCTTGTGATGGGAAAGAGAGTGAAAGGAGAGGAAAAAGAGAGAAAGAGGAAGACACAGACTGGGGCAATAATGCCAACCAGACTGACAACCACTCACCCACACACAACTAAAATGCACAGAGTAAACAAAGGTGACAACAGTAAAAAAAAAAAGAAAAGAAAAGAAAACAACTAAAAAGGAGAACCAAATCTGTGGAGGCTGTGGTAGGAAGTAGAGAAGAGCTAGATGGAGCGGAGAAAAGCAGAAAACCTGTAAGAAGAGCCCAATAAAAGGAAAAAGAGAGAAGAGAAAAGGAAGGAGGAGGAGAGAGTATTTTTTAAATGGTTAAAGAAATAACTGACCCTGTGTTATGCTGTGTGTAGCTCTGACTCGTCCTGTGTGCAGTACTGTCTTAGGGGTCAGGCTGCCCACTAGGAGGACAGGGTTGCCCTAGGCTGAGTGTAGGGCTCTGGAAACCAGCAGTGGTATGTGCAAGCAATGAGAGGGAGCAGAGAGAATCGTACAAGCTAAGAGAGAGGTGAAGAAAGCAAAGACAGAAAGAGGAAAGAAAGAAAAAGAGAAAGAAGGAAATAAATCCAACTGAGTTCACTAAGGTTGGCTGTGATGGTAAAGAGCAAGGAGAGAGAGAAGGAGGAAATAAAGTATAAAGTAGTAGCTGATCCCTGATTGCTTGGATGAGGGGCCAGAGGGGTTTAGACACTGCTCCAACATGGCAGGTCAGTGTGCCCTTTTAATGCCGGGACCCAGTGGTGCTGGGCAGAATTGCCCTAGTTGACGAGATCACCTTAGAGGCATGACGGAGGTTTCTTCAACGGTGCAGCGCACTGTAGGTGTTTGTCCCAGGTGCCTTGTGTGGTGTACAGCACTCCCACACAGGGCAGGCTGGAGTGCCTCCTGCTATTTGGGTTGATTTGCCCTAAGCGGAGGGAAGTGACCTGGAAGCCTTTAGTGGCATATGAGAGGAGAGAGTGGGAGAGAAGAGGAAAAAGAGGGGAAAAGGGGAAAAAAGAGGGATAAAGAAGAAAGCGAGTAAATAAAAGCCCAACACCAACCTGAGCACGTTGAAACTGAGTGCGGTGGAAAAGTTAGAAGGGCTAGTGAATAAAGTGAGAATAAGTAGAGCAGTGGGTAAGGAGGTAATGATACTTGATCACCTGTCCTTGAGGCCAGAGGAATTCCAACTCTTCCTCAAGGTCATGGGGTCATGGACTTGTAAGGTCTCTCTCTCTGGCCTAAATTCCAACCCCAGTCCTTGGCTCCCCGCGAGAAAAATTTCATGCGGAAAGCCGGGCTCATGATCCAAGTGAATTTAATGAGAGTTAAAAGAAGCTTCAGGTTTTACAAGGCACCCATAGGATTCCTTTGACCATGGGGCCTGGCAGAGACTGCCTCAGGTCATGCAAGGATCTCTCTCCTCCCAGGAAGACGACCAGACCACCCCTCTCCCTTCTGGTTCCTGCCTTTTCAAGGGTTCCCGGGGAGGCTGGTGAAGGACCCCAGGTCAATCCCATTGGCTGAACTGCAATCATCTGGCCCAGGTGGGCTGCTCCAGGTGCAACATCCATCGGAGCCCACGGGCAGGAAAATCCAGCTTTCCTATGCTGGCTCTCCTGGGCATGCGTTAATGGACTTTCCCATCCCTGATGTAGGGTTCCACAGATGCTGTGTGAGATTACTTCAAAAGCAAGATCGCGCCCGTGGCCAGGGGTCACTTGGGTGCTGGAGTACCTGCCTTGTGCTGCATGTAGCACTGCAGCAGGGGCTGGGAGGGGGCACTGGGGGGCTCCCTCAGCCCCGTCTAGGGCTCCAAGACCGGCAGGGCCTCCCCAGCTATGTGTAGAATCACTGAGAGGGAAGCTTGTTGTCCTATCTAGACTGCTGATGCTTCCTAGATCAGAGGATTTTCTTTTTTATCCCTCTGGCCAGCTAGAATGAAATTGTCTCCCACAGTCTCTGGGCTACAGCTCAGTGCTGTTTAAGGCTGACACTGCTACAGCGGGTCTTTGTTATGGTAAAAGCGGCCAGGCCCTGTGGCTGAGTTCTGGCATTCCTTAGCTAGGTTGCTTCTTATGCTGATTTATGTTAAGGGACTCCCCTATGTGGTGCTTGGAGCTGAGCAACCAGACTTGGGTTTGAGTTTTAAACCAATCATTTATGTTTCACCCTTAAAAAAAATTCTACTTGTGATGTGCTCAGATTTGGTGGCTGTCAAGCTGACCCCCAGAGGGGGAGATGCAGCTTATCAGGGGGGTTGTTTACTAGTCGGCCAATTGGAACTAAATTTGCTCCCTGGACTCCCGACTTTCTGCCTTTTTCTCCCACACCATGATCTTCCTAAGGTAATAATATATTTTTTCTTCTACTCTAAATTATGGCTACCCACCACCAACCCCTGACCGTGAGCTCAAGGCATCCAACCACATGGAGAGCTCAGTGTGGGGTTCCCCTCGTGTCTGAGATTCTGCCCCCTCTCAGGGCGTCCACCTGCAGGGATCCCTGCTCCAGGCAAGGGCATATCTGGCACCTGCCACTTCGTCAAAATTATAGTGCTTTAAAGCATTCTTGGTTTGCTTTGTGAGTGGAAATCCCACAAAAGAAGGGGTTCAGGAGAAACCCTGTTACCCTAGTTCTAATTTCAGAACTCCACCTCCCCGTTTCCTTCACCTAATTTCCTATTTTTCTGGTCTGGCAGCAGGAGCTCCAGATAGATGGGTCCTATCTGGTCGCCATTTTCTCTGAATCCCTCCATCTATTTCTTTTACACTCTTAAAAAGTACAAAACATTTACTCTACAAGCGCAAACAGATTTTCAAAAGCAGGGAAAAACCTGAACGTTCAGTACATGGTTCAATCGTCTTTTCATCTCTGTGCCCTAACTATGCTGAGCTCCATGGAACTGCATGGAGGGGAGCTATTCTGGCGTCATCGAGCCAAGTGAGTGTTTTGAATTACCTCAAGTGAATATTTGACTGGAAAGCATAGGGTGTAAAAAAACCCTGAAATCAGATGGTGCACATCCGTCACAAAGAACAGGGCCTTGTACTTAAACCTTTTTTTCTGAAAATAAGCAGCCATCTAAGTGAGATATCAACTAAGTCCGCCCAGAACAAGCAGCACAGCCAGTGTGATGCCAGGGTGATAAATAATAGAATCTCAATCTGCAGGTATGAACAAGAATCAGAGCTTAAGTTCGGAACACCCAGTTTGCAAAAGGACTCAAATGCACATGCGGGGTGAATTCCCTCTGACCACAGTCCATGGACATGAACAGATACAGTTAAGTTCAAATGTAACACCTGATCATTTGATCTCTTCAGACTAATTTTAATTTGGTTCCAGTTTTTAGTATTTTTCACTTTCTGTTCGATTGAGGTTTTTCTCTCTTTTATCATTGTTAGTTTTTCTTTTCTACTTGTTTCTTGATTTTGTTTTGTATTTTTTTTAATACATATGAAATCCAGGAGAGGTAAATCCAGAGAGACACTAACAGAATTAACAATCACCTAGGGACAGGCAGGGAAGATTTGGGGGAGTGAGGGGGGGGCTAACAAAAATGAATATAAAAGAAGGAAATGATGTAAACCTGATTGTGGTGAGGATTACAAAAATCTTAATATGACTGAAGTATTGAATGATATATGTGAATTATATGAGAATTAAAATAAAACAAAAGCTGAGGTCAGAGATAGGGCAGCAATTTAGCCCTGAATCTCTTGGTGAAGATTGAATGTCATTTTGTGCCAAGAGCCCATTTTTCCACTCATGAAGTTTGGGGAACCGGCCATGCTCCTTCATCACTTTTCTTACCTCAATAAATGGGTACAGTTCACTCTTCTCCCTTTTCTTCTCTGTCACATACTTTGCAGCAGTCAGGGGAACAGAACTTACAGTCCTGAAAGGGATCCATGAGTGTTAGTCCAGGTAGACTAGAGAAACAAATCCACACTCAGATGTGTATAGGAAAGACCTTTATATACAAGAACAGTTGTATATTGAGAAAGCATTCCAGCCCAACCAAGATCAAGTCCATAAGTCCAATATTAGCCCATGTCTGATATCAATCTATAATGTTCTCTTCAGACTCATGAAACACCTTCAATGACCCCAAATGCAGGAAGATCACAGGTCAGTAGTTGCAAAGTCTTCTGCATCCAGTGGTGGTAGAAGCATCTCAGCTTTGGCAGGGTCTCCATGTGGCTCCTCCAGTTCCCAGGGCATGGGTTCTATCAGTGTGGTGCCATGTGTCTTGTTAGTAGGACATCTCTCAGGGAATGAGCAGAAAGATAGTCTCCTGCCTCCAAGGAGGAAATACCAGATTTCCCAGAACCCTGACGGGAAGGCCAGGCCCACAAAGAGGCCTCATTGGCCATAACCCAATAGAGAGACTAGAGTCTACCCCTTCACTCTTAATCCTCTCAAGTCCCAAATTGACACCAGATTGTATAACTACAACAGACCACCCCTTGTCCATTTGACATTTTCACAAAATTCTTTAGCCGTATATAATTTCAAAACAATAATAGAATCATATCAGTATCTAACAGTATAATATGAAAATGCATACATTTCACTCCGTGCCACCCTCCTTTAAACATAATATTCTGTAAGTGATGAAACAAAAATATCCTATGCTTAACAATTGCAGGTAAGGTACACCCACATATTAATCCTATAATTCTATGAATATATTCCAGTATCTATGAAATCTTGTAAGCTAGCCACTTCACGCCTTTATCTGGCCCATTTTGGCTATCCAGTTTCTCTACTGCCTACTTCCATCAACCCAGTGCTCTGAGGAGACAATCATATTCTTCAATATAAAGAGTCTTCATGCCAGTTGGAACCTTGTGAAGTCCACATGCACAAGAAAGTCAAAGCAGGACAGTTCGTCTATACAGTCTGCAGCAGTATATACCAGTGCACAGGCTCAACATTCTTCTCTTCATCTGGTCGGGTTCGGGTCAAGTCAATGTGGGCTCCCTCTCTTGGCCTCACCTCAGTGTCCATTGGTCGCATTGCCTTTAGGCCTTGGCCCCATCACCAATTCTCCACAACTCTAGTCCCCTCAGAGTAGGTCATGGACTTCAAACGAGTCAACCTGCTCTCATCTTCTTCTCTACTGCCTGTAAACCAGGTCCACGAGTGTCAGTGGTCAGAATGAACCCGCTGCTCTATTGCTGCTATTCTGCCACTTTCACTCAACAAGCAGATCCAGGTGGTCACCTAGCAATCATTTCAGGCTTCTACAGGCTCCCTTGAATGTTCAGTACTAGAAAGGAGTTTCTTCAGGCTTTGAGATTTTTTCCAGTTTCTGACAAAAACCACTATTCAAAATTCAAATATTACAAAAGTTCCCTTTTAATGCACATGAAGCTCTTCCTCACAGTGGGAGCAGTGCACAGAAACGGACCTTGATGCTGGGCTGCTCTGTGCGTGCTTTGGTCAGTTGGGAGCTGCTGATTCACAGATTCACTTCACGTGGATGAAGATGCTTGTTTGCTTCCCCGTGAGTTTATCGCGCTTCAACAGAGAAGAACCCTGTTCTTGGGTTTTGCCTCTGCCTTGCTCCTAGCACCGCTGGAATAGAAAGATTACAAATGATTTTTTTGTTGTTGTTTTAAAAAACAGAAAAGAAATGCCGTGTACCTGTTAGGTAAGTAGAGGCAGAACTGAGGGTGGTCGCTGTGCATGCCAAACCTCCTCCCCATCACAGACAGTTGAAAGCTGCTTCAGGCTGGAAAGATGCACACATTTAGGTCCTTGTGACAGGAAGCAGGTCAACCTGGGCGGGCCCCCATCTAGACCAGGTGGGCTTAATTCAGTCAATGGGGTCAAACAGTACCGTCAGCCATGCCTACCAACAGGGTATGGGTGGGGGCCTCCCACCAGCTGTCATGCAACCCAGCGCGCGTGGGCTGTCCAGTCCGCCCCCACCCCCCACGAGCATATTTGCCTCTTCTATCCTTTATAAAGTCACTTGGATCACAAACTAGGTTTCTGCGTCAATTGGTTCTTGTGTGAAGCCAAGGACAGAGGTACATTTCTCCCAGAGAGAGCCCTCACATAACCAAATCAGATTATAGCCTTCAGTGTTAGGGTTCCAACGAATTTTGGGGGAATATCTCAAGTGGTAGTGGTAAGGACACAACTCAATCCATATTATCTCTTTATTTTGCTCAGCCAGATGCTTGCCCTTTGAGCCTGAATTGTTGCAAGGCTTATTACCCCATCAAGTGTTCCCAGAGCAAGCCCTAAATGGGCAGTAGTCACACACAAGGAAGATTTGCAGGGGACACTGTTAAGAATGATTAATGCTTAAGTGTTCCTTGTCTCCCCAAATGTACCATCTGGCAGAAAATTTGTTAGATCTCTCTCCTGGGAGAGATATACCTCAGCTCTTGAATAACTCTCCTGGTCATAGAAGTCAAATTCCAAGCTTTTCATCCAACATTCATAAAGCTAAATAAATGTTACATAAACCTAAGTTCTCTATCTTGGATAAGACAAAGTAAAACCATGACTTGAGAAGGTTTTCATTGAGGACAGAGACAACTTCAGATATTCTAAGCCTATGAAATTGGTCATGATTCAGGCAACTTGCCAAGGAAGCAGGTAATACCTAGGTGGGAGGTGGAATGAATAAGAACTTGCACTAAGATTCCATTCCATCAGGTGCAGCTGGTGACTTTGGAGGCCCAGAGCAGGCAGTGGGAGAGAGAAGACCAGATCAGGGGAGGGATGTGATGAGCTGGAGGGTAGAGGGAGGGATTATGTGTTGTCCTGCTGTCACCTCCCACCCCACTGTGACCCTTTAGTGATGTGGGCCCAGGTTTGTGATGCAAGTGGGTTTGAAGCCAGAGGGGACTCAGAGTGCTCAGTTGCCTGAGTGCAACCGCTGTATCCAGAAGATGGAGGAGATTCTCTTTCTGCTGGAACAGAAAAGTGCTTCCTGGCTGACCTACCAATACCCCACCTGGTTCACTGTTTTGACCTTGGGCATCCTGTATGGAGTGGGTTGCTTCTTCCTGGTCCTCCCCTTCCTTCCAAATACTCCACCTGTGCGACCACCCAGGAAAAGGATAAAGGTAAGAAATTCTCAACCCAGCCATAGGAGAGATTGATTTTTCCTTGTTTTATAAATTTTTCCTTTCGTAATTAATTTCCTGATAGGGGAAATCTCAAGAAAGAAGAGACCATCAGCCCTGGCTTTGGAATATTGATGAGGGCTGGTGCGTCCTTACTCACTGTTAGGACTTTGTTCACTGCATTGGTATCATTTTATCCTTGCCGGCTTATGTTGATTTTCATTATTTCTGTTGGCTTTCCCTGTTTGTGAAGCACAGGAGGCGTGGATGCATCATGATCATGGACACAAGGGTTGACAGAGTTGCAGGTGGAGAGATCTCATGGCAGAGGGAGGGATTGTGAGATCAGCAGTGTGGAGAACTTCCCCATCGGGAAGCTAGGGAGTGAAGGGGGATTGATTTCAAGACGAAAAAATGAAGGAGGCCAGAGGGGACAGAGAGCTTTAGACCTGACTGTGATTACACAACTCCTTTTGAAGGCAATTTAACCATGGAGGGGGGGGGGTGTTGTTCTAAAATGGATATGGTAATCATTGATTGTACCATTGCCCTTGATCTGATTGAACGACTGAACTATTGACTCGTATGATATGTAAATCATTTGCCAGTAAGATGAGCATTCAAAAATATTTCTCTTTGAAGATCTCAGACCTCCCATCTCTAGTTGTTATAGAGGGCAATAGGTAAAAATCCCCAATATAGTGACGCAGTGGCTAAGGACTAGATGACTAGACATTTCAAAGGGCAGCTCTCATCACTGGGTCCTCAGTCTCTTTCCTTGAGCTCCAGTCTCTGGGCCAAGGCTCCTTTTCTGTCTGGGCTAATTGAGAAAGCATGGCTGACCCCGGGGAGGAAGTGGTCAAGGGCTGGCCCAGAGCTTCAGCCTCCATAATCAAAATCTTGCCCACCAGAACACTGAGTGCTGAGAGTGTGTGCTCTCCGTGAGCAGAGGAAGGCTGACGGAAGAAATGCACTCTAGGTCTCACACAGAAGCTGGTTTCTGGGCTTTAGTCATTCCATGGAGATTGTCATTCTTCTAATCACCAGTAAATGCCAGCAGTATGTCACAAAGAACAGACGCAGGATTGGATTCCAGCCTGACTTCCTCTCTTGTGCCCCAGCCTCAGGTGGAGACAAGGAGAAGCAGCAGGTCAAGGGACAAAGGTGACGCTCTGAAAGGTAAGGTTCTGCCCATTCAACCAAGCTCTGTAAGCTCTCCTGTCCCCTCCTCTGCAGGATGCCAGTGGCAACAGCCTGTCTCTCTCAGGTAATAATCCTGAACAAAAGGATACTGTGGACGGAAACAGAACCCAGATATTTCCCAGATGTACAGGAGGGGCCTAGGATGGGATGAAGGCTGGCCAAGGTAGGACCCAGTAGGGAGCAGTGGGGGTGTCAGGAGCAGATTCTGGTGGATTTGGAGGTGGAACATTGAGGGGTAACTGCGATAAGCTGTGTAACTTTGCCAAGGTTCAGATTGCTCACTGAGACCCCACAGACAATATTGGAAACCGATGCTCCTTGAAATGCCAAAGCACCTCCTGCCCGTGGGAGTAAGCTATCATTTGACCTTGAGCTCTGGAGAGTCCAACGTCCTAAGTGCACAGCCCGTGTGACATTCCTTTCGGTCCTCTGGGAGGGCTGCACCATAACGGTTCTCTTGATTTCCAGTTTTCCGAAGCTTCCTGCAAGAACTATATGGCGCTCAGAACCTGCGTTTGTGTCTTAGGCAGAAGTAAGTAACCTTCCTGCTTCACCGCGGGGTGCATCTTCCAACCAGGGTGCCTGTGTGGCCTCGGGCTACAGAGCAGCTGGGATGCGCTGGTTTGGGGGACACTTTCAGGGATGGGCAGAGAATGACAGGAGTCCCGGGCAGTGGGGTGGGGCAGGAAGAGCAGGCCATCAAGGCTTGGGGAGGGGCTGAGCTTGCACCGACCCTTGCTAGCCTGCTAGGTCTCTTGCCCCTTCAGTCCTGGCTGTAATCTGGTCCTTCTGTCTCCTGCAGCCACTTGGGAAACCCACTTGACACTGGCAGCTTTGGTCAACAGAAAGCTCAAGCCCTCTCTGGTAGCTGGCGAAATAGAGGTACGGCTGAAGTCCACGTCGGTACGCGCGCCCCACACGGTTCTGCGGCTCATCCATTCCGGACACCTAGGTCTCAGAACTCCACCCTTCCACGGGCCCAGATGTGCATCTCAACTTCTCATGTCTTACCCGCCTTGAGTCAATCACCAGACTGCGCACATTCCCATGAACCTGACAGTCTTTCACCCACACCACTGGCTCTTCCCTCACCCAGTGCCAAACCCCCGGATTCAAAGGCCTACCTGCAGCCTCCAAGCACTCTCTGGGACTCACCAGCCCCGCACCCCACAGGGACTCATTCTCAGAATGACTTGTTGGCAAGGCCCAGGCAGAGCCCATCTCCACACAACCGCTGCTCCACACCTGCCATGGCAGCCATCACAAGTCAGGATCCCAAAGGCCTCCCTACTGCCTCCCCACCCCAGTGTTGGGCAGCTGCCAAGAACTTACAGCTTCCCTCCTTGGAATACTTTGGGTCTCTGAAAGAGCACTCTACCTGGCACCCCCAAGAAGACACCTTTCGGGAAGGACCCACAAAGAGGCAGGGGGAAGTAGGGAGGCCCACCTTGCTCAACCCCAATGTCCACAAGCTGCTGGAAATAGAAATCACAAAGGCAGAGAAATGGAATATTTGGGAAGAAAAAGGAAAGTGTGTATCAGAATACCATCTGCAGGCCTTAAATATGTTGAAGGCACTCGATGGGGAGCAGATCACTGCACCTCCCCAGCCCTTCTGGAATGCCAGCATCAAAGCAGAGCAGATACCCAGCGCTCAGAAGCATTTTCCACAAAAATTCAGTGAGTTTTTCTGGGGTCTACCTTTTCTGCACAGCGAGTCTCTGGCAGCTGCTCTCAGGGTCTCTGGATCCACCCTAGAGTTTCCCACTGTCTTATTTAATGAAATTCCTAATGCCTTACCAGCTCAAATGCAAGCTAAAGAGTACCCACTCTTGTTGCAACGTCACTCCTTGCCCTACACTGAAGGCCGATTCCAACTTTTACTTCCAACTGCATGCCAAGCCCAGGCCCCACCGCCTGCTACAGTCCTGACTCCGCCCAGTCCACAGCCCCGTGGCCCACTCGCAGTACCTTTTCCTCCTCCTCACAAGAGTCCCTGTGATGAATCCTGTCTTACCGTCCACACTAAGTCCCAATCACGCATTCCAAATTCACTTCAACAGCTGGAAAGCCATTTTTTAAAGAAACAACAGGAAAATGAGAGTTCTTTACCCTTTATGATACCACCACCCCAGGAAGCTTTTTGTCTTCGCAAACCCACTCATCCCCAGGACAATCAGAAGGTCCAGACCCCAAAGACAGACCCCAAGCTTCCTGGCTGCTTGAAGCAATCGGAGCTCCACCGCCAAGAGAACTTCCCTCAATTGCAGGGGCCCCTCGGCAATGGGACTCTTGAGTCTCTGACACTAAAGCAGCCTCAGGAAAAATGGCCAGGGACTTGTCTGGATATGAAGCAGCCCGAATGCTCCTGCTCAACACCTGGAGACAAGCAGGGGAAGAATGTAATGAAGACGGTGTCCCCAGGAAGATGCACACACCCTGGACCGTCGCTTGCGTGCTGCAGAGCCGGTGTCCAGCTGAGGAACAACTCGGTCAATGGACAAGGGAATTACTTGAGGAAAATATCCAAATGTAATCTATCTCTCTGTGGATCAGGAAACTACTGCCCAAAAGGAACTCCGGGAGCCGACTCAAAGGAGTTAAGTGATTTGAGGATACACAAGGGGATTAACGCAGGAACTTACACCCTAAGGGGTCCAAATAAAATCCTACTGGAAAACACCCTGAATGTCCACATGTGCAGGAAGGTGGAGCAGATTAGAAAGGATCAGATCCCTGGCATTGTTTGCCGTTCATGTCTTGCGACCACGCACGCTTTGTCTATTTCCCTGACCCACCCACATGTTGTCAATGTGGCCTCCTGGGGAGAGCTGGAAGATCTGAACACAACGCAGAGCCTTTCCTTTCTCAGCCCGGGCACTCAACAGGTGCTGGACTCGCATATCGTAAGGCTCCAAATGAGGCAGAGGTGGTGCATGCCCCTCAAAGTCCTTGAGCCCACAAACCTCTGTAGGACAAGAAAAGACAACGCAATGTCCTTTCCAAAGTCCACCTGCTTAGCCACCCCTAAGTATTGAACTAACCTAGTAACTGAGGCTGCCAAGGTCCTGGGAGAACCCTGTCAGGCAGACTGGGGAGAGAGAGTGACCACAAAGAAATCAAGCCCTACCCTGGAGAGTCCTTTTGCTGATTGCTCCCCTACAGAGGAGCCTGTTCAGGGAACCCCAGCCTACCCCCCACTTGATAATGACAGTGGATGCTCATTGGCCCTCAGGCAGCCGTTTCCAGCCTTCATGCCCAGTATCCTTGGCAGAACCTTCCAGAATGAAAGTGTCCAGAGAGAGAGCCTAGAGCAAACCTCAAATCCAGTACTGACCAGCAAGGGGTCAAGGAAAGAGGGTGCTAGTTGTGCCCCAGGAGGCCCCAGATTGGAAGTGAACTCTGAATGTCCATCTTCAAGAGCCAAAGAGACAGGGTTGGTGGTGGTCAAGAAGTCCTCTTCAATAGAGCTAGACGATAGAGACACTTTCAAAACCAGTGTGCTGGCAAAATCTCAAACCAATGATGTGGACCGGGGGTGCTTCGAGGCTCTAGGATGTAGTAAAAGTTTCCTGCTACCTGGAAAGTGTGCTCCAGTTCCTGAAAAGCCAAGCCTTACAGCACGAGTGTGCAGTGAGATTAAGCTCCAGGTGGAGGTAGAGGCAGAGGATGGTTCTCCATGCTGTCCTGTTGACGGGCTCCTTCAGGACTGCACCACTGATGTGCTCACTGCCACCAATGTTTTGCCTTCTCAGGTGGTCCATTGCCGCCCCCAGCATTTGTTCACTGGGGATAAGCCAATATGTCAAGGGCCAAGTGGCTTCGTGGTGGCTAGAGCAAGTTACATGGGGCAGCAGAAGCTCAAAAGCCCCAACCTTCAGGACCCCTCGACAAGGAGAAGGAAGGATGCTGTTCCCACTGACAAGAGGGAGACTCATAAATGGCCCAATCCAGAAGAGCATGGAAAAGGATTAGCGGGAAGAGGCATCTCCCAAGTCTGTGGGTTAAGCCAGCCTGTGCAAGACAAGGCATTGGCTGAGTGCCTTGAGATCAAGTCCTCACAGCTCCCACCAGAGAAGGGACAGCTTCCTGCTGAGGGCCACAGCAAAAAATGGAGGAAGCACTTTGTCCAGTGGATTTGCTCCAGCAAAAAATCTACAGGACACGGTGATCCTTTGCAAAAAGGAAAGCCCGTATTACCCTGTGGTCACAGCCTTGGGCCCCTTCAAAGACAACCAGTGTCTCCTAACAAGGTCACGGAGGCTCAGGTGCTCACGACAGATGTTGGCCAAGTCCTAGAGGGGACACCAGGCTGTCATCAGGAGTATCTTGCGTCAACGTTATGTCCACGAAAAGAAGCGCAGGCCTCAGTTAATGGATGTTCCTCCAGCTGCAGGGCTCCTTTCTTTGTAGAACACAGGAGAGTGGCAAGTGTGAGACCCTGCCTCCACCAGGCGATACCTGACTGCCAGAGCCTTCCCACCACGAGCACCTGTATCAGGGATGTATTCACAAATTTCTGTCCGTTCAGGGGATTCAATATCAGAAGCCACACTCAGGCATTGCCCCCCAGGGTGTTTGTGTGCCCAGTCAGCTTGCAGCAGCAGAGGCGGAGGAGGTGGGCTTACTCCAGTTACCCTTACCACTGCCCACGTCACTGTCTTCGAGAATATGTCTTATCTGGCAAATTAGAAGACGCTTCTTCTGCTCTGATTAGTAGGAAAGTATCCATGCCAGCCACTTTAGCCTGTTCTGCACAGGCTAATGGCTTCTCTCAGCCATGATATTCATTGTTCCATAATAGAGATTTTCCCCCTCCTACATTAAAGTGTGACTTCTGTGCTGCATGGCGGGATCTAGAGGGGGTGTCATGTGTGTTAGTCTGTGTAGACTAGAGAAACAAAATTCATACACTCATATTTTATGAGTTTTATATAAAGGTTAAGTGAACATTGAAAAGCATCCCAACCCAGTTCAATCTAAGACCACCAGTCCAATAGTATCCCATGTGTCTGACACCAATCTACAAAGTCCTCCTCACAATCCAAAAACACACGGGGAGACAATGACTGCAGGAGGAAATTGTAGTCCGTGCGCTGGCAGGTTCTCCATGAGGCTGCTGCAGAAACCAGGGCTGCAACAGGGTAGGTCCATGCGGCTTCTCCTCAGGGATCTCCCAGGAAATGAGTCTTTCCAGCTGCTTTAGGGACCTAACAAATGCATATCCACCCTGGTGGCACTATCAGAGAGCAAGAGACCAGAAAGGCTAGGCTCACAGAGCCATTGATCTCCCTGCCCTTCAATTAACCCCACATGAGTTCATTGACGAGGTTGGCATAATATACCTTTAACTATGTTAGATACTGCGTCTCCTTCTCTGAGTGCTAGCTCTGACTTCTCAAAGGGCAGGGCTCTGGAGGAGGTTTTCAGCAGTGTTTCCCACCCACTTCCATCCCAAGTTCTTCATTTTGCACCTCTTATGATTTATGGTAACACCCCTACTGTGAAAACCTCAGAAGGTCCCAACACAGTGAAGAATGTTCCCTGGTGCCATTACTTTGTCTTCAACGTTATGTGGCTGCAGTTGATAGGTTTTGAGAGGCGCAATCCAGCCAAGAAATTCCATCGAGGGTCCAGAAGAGGTTTAGACCAAAGTAGCGTCTCATGGTACCAAGCAGGCATGAGACATGTGGCGGCCTGTCTAAGTCCCACATGTGCATTTGATGAAGGCTGCCAAGTTTGGCATGGAGGTTCCGCCTCAATACACCTGTCACAAAATGTGAAATGACATATTTTGCTACCTTTGCCTCTCTCCCAGCCTAGGGTAACCTCCAGGATGGAAGTCCCAGGTCTGACACATGTGGGTGGGAACTGCTAGGGAGGCTGCCAGCGGGGGACTCTGCTCACCCACTGCACCAAGGGAAAATCCGGTTCACAGCTCACATGCCTTCCTCTGTATATAAACCCGGAGAAGGAGCAACAGCTTAGGCTGAGTGGTACAGGATGAGCGTCTGTGTAATAACCACTAATGGTTAGGCACCATGGACACAGGGTAGGGAAGGATACAGTGAAGAAGAATATGAAGCGTTGGACGTAGCAAAGGGGGCCAAAGAGCATGAGGATCCCCAGAAATGACGCAAGACACAAGCGGAGCTAACACAGGCTTACAAAGGGGAATCGGCCAGGTGCTTCACCCCAGCTTTAGCTAGCTGCCCCCACAGCAGAACTTTATCTCCTACAGAGAGCACTGGGTTGAATAGCAAAGGCACAGCTTTCAAGCAGGGAAGGTTACTTTCTCAATACTATCTTTAGTGGGGCGACAAACTGTTATTTTACTTGATTTCCATCTCCTGACTGGGGGAAGGATGAGTTGATAGCCAGGGTGGGGTAGAGTGGGGATGAGTCAATAACAGGGTGCCAGGACTCAGGAAACATGACCCCAGGCTTTTGGGCTTCACACATGCATACACACACGCGTCCGCGCTCTAGGAATGTTCTCACGAAACATGACCCCAGGCTGGTGGTCTTCACATGCACACACACGCGTGCGCACACACACACATACATGCTCTAGGAATGTTCTCAGCAAACATGACCCCAGGCTGGTGGTCTTCACACACACACACACACACACACACACGCACACACACACACACACACGCTCTAGGAATGTTCTCAGGAAACATGATCCCAGGCTGGTGGTTTTCACACACACACTCACGCGCACACTCTAGGAATGTTCTCAGGAAACATGACCCCAGGCTGGTGATCTTCACACACACGCACACACACACACACGCGCGTGCACGTGCTCTAGGAATGTTCTCCGGAGAGAGTGGCTTCTAAGGACTGAGTGCTGCAAAGAAAATCACAACTGGGAGCAGCCTTCCCTTCCCCTAGAGACTCCTGGGAAATCAGGATGTGCACGGAGATTAGACATCACCTGTCTTGATAAGGGAAACCAGTTCAATAGTGGTCAGTGTTTCCTCTGTGCTTCTAACCCAGGGTTTTATTTCCTGGGCACCAGATTATAGAAGAAGGCAGGAGGGCCCCCCAAAATATGATTAGTTGATCCGCTAGAGTAAATTCTCATGTGCTTAAAAGAACACCCCTGGTGGGCCAGGGTTTACTGTTTACTGAACTAAACAGTAAAGGATGGCGAGGAAGACATCCACTGAGCCTTGACCTCCATGCCTCAGTCAGGACACCAAGTGTGTGTGTGGGGTGGGTGGGGACTGACACCAGTGGTGGAGGAGGGAAGTGGACATAGGCCCCAGAGACTGCTGGTACAGCAGCATGATGTTGTTTCTGGAGTCCTGATTGTGCCAAGGCAGCCTCTGGAGTGACTGTGGCAGTAAAAAATCAGATTCTGGATCTGCAGAGCCTGGATCTGGGGCCTCTTGGGTAGCAGGTAGCTTGGGTGTGTTCCTAGAGAGAGTGAAGAGCTGGACACCGGACTACCCGCTGCTGAACCCTACCGTTCGTGCTAGGTAAGTGCACGGAGATGGAGAGAAGACCCTGAAAGAACAGCAAGGGGTGCATGGACCAAGCCCCTTCCCTTTCCCCTGCCACCAGGTCCTCTTATATGGTGCTGTGAGGTCAAACAAAGGGAAGCCCACTCAGACCTGCAGAGACCTCAGCGAAACAACTGCCCCCCAACCCCCACAATTCAGCAGACATCTCACAAGGACACTCACACATACCCGAGAGAGAAACCTCACACACATACTTCCTTGGAGACTTCCAGAGAGACTCAGAGGCCTCGCACAGAGACTTCATATGAAGTTCTCAGCATCCTTTATGGAGACTTCTCAGAGACCCCACAGGGACCTCACACAAAGCCCTCCCACATAGCTCACTGCCAGCACGGGAGAATTAGCAGCCGCTGTCCACCCCTGAGCTCCTGGAAACTTTCACACATTGTCTGCAGTGCCCCCCATGCTTGTGCATCTTTGTCCTCATAGCCTTGCTTGGGAACAACAGAATCACAAACTGCACGTAGTTGTGTGCAAATTTTTTCCACTGAAACGTTTTCACTAGCCTGGATTCTGAAGTGTAGTTTACAATTGAAATACAAGTAAAACTGCCAACACCAAATGAGAGTGTGATTTTAGATGGTGTGCAGTCAAATGTCGTACGCCACACTTTTACTTTTGCTTCGGACAAATTCTCTAATTGGTGGGGAAGTGACTGACTACTTTGGAAGCAACAGAACAGTCCATCAAATGGGCTTCAGGACTCAAATATATAAATAGACATCTGATCTGAACTCAAACTCATTCCCCAAGGGGCTCATGAACCTAATTTTTTTGGAAGAGTGAAGGAACCCACATGAAAATAACAAAATGTACATCACATTGTGTCTGTCTGGCTTAATTTCTCAATGAAACAGCTGTCATATCTGAAGATATTCAGGGCAACATTCCTTTTATAGCTCTGTCGACATAATTAATATGATTTTTCTGTGAAATGTAATATTTCTAAGTTATGCAAAGTCCTAATGTTTATCTACCACAACAAACTGATAATATTTCGAAGGATGAAGAAATAGATCAAGAAATAATAATTAATGAAATACACATTTTCAGGTAGTACCATTTACAATAGCCAAGCGTAAATGAAAATATCTATATCTATACTTGAATAAAAAAACAACAGATTTATATGAGGAAAACTACAGAAATTACAAGAAATCAAGTGTGACCTCAGCAAATGGGATAATATCCCATGCTCCTTGACCAGACGACTCAATGTAGTACAGTTATCAGTTCTACTCAAGGCACTAGACAAGTTTAATTCACTCCTGATAAAATTACCCTCATCTTTCTTCAAAGAATTGCAAAACCACTGATTACTAACTTCATATGGTAAGGGCATAGGTCAGGGGTTGAACCTACAAACTTCTCCTTGGTAGAAAGAGAAAACTGTTCTCATAAAAGACTTGTAGGCTGGCTTTGAGTTGGAATTTTGGGGTCATTTAGGATTTTTTTGTGGCATGTGATTTTTAGGGCTTTAAGGTCATTTGGGGTCATTTAATTTTTTTGCGCATTAGGGTGGTTTGGGCTTTAAGGGTGTTTTATAAGGTTTAAGGGAGTTTTTAAGGGATTTAGGGGTGATTTTTTGGAGTGTATAGGTATTTTTTAGCAGGTAGGGGTGTTTTTAGTGATCTTACAGGGTTTCTTAGAGATTTTAGGGTATTTTAAAATATTTTATGTGTTTTTCCCCAGCATTTTATGTTTTGTTGGGGCTTTCATGTTGTCTTCAGGGCATTTATGTGATTTTGGAAGTTCATGGTTTGGGAATCTTCTAGGGATATGATTTGGAAGTTCCACATGTTTTGGGAGGCATTTAGTGTGTTATTTGTGGCTTCAGAGTGTTATTTGAATTTTAGGGAATATTATGGCTTTTCAGACATTTTAAGGCTTTTAGGGTGATTTTAGTGTTTAAGGGTGTTTATTAGGCTTATATGTGTTTTTATGGCTTTTAGTGTTTTGTTAAAATTTTAGGGTGCTTCTTAAGGCATTAGAGTGTTTGGGGGGATTAGGTTTTGGTTTTCAGGGCTTTAGGGTTTTGTTGGATTATTTTTTGCTTTCATGGTGAATTCATGTCTATTAGGCTGTTGGACTTTTACAGGGTTTTATAGTGCTTCGGGTTGCTTTGTAGGGATGTTCTTGGGGTTTTAAAAGACTTTTAGCGTGTTTTTAGGGCTTCACGTGTTCTTTATTTTGCGTTTTAAGGCATTTGCATAATATTAGGGCATTTATTATGTTTTCGGGACGTAAGGAGTTTTTTTTTTAAGACTTATGGCGCATTAGCTTGTTTTAGAAAGCCTTTTACCATGTATTTAATGGTCTTAAGATGTTTTAGAGGGTCTTTAGGGGTGGTCTTAGCATTTTAGAAATATTTTAGACGTTTTAGGGTTTTTAAGGCATTTATAGTGTTTTTACGACTTTTAAGGTGTTTTTAGAACACGCCTGACAGGTACACACTATTTCAATCAGGCTCTGGTTAGTGCCTCTCAATCAATTGGTGACATGGGAGTCTGGATAATGGATTACCTTTACTCTGCAGATGAGAAAACTCACTCAAAAAGACACAGGTGTTGACCCACAGGCACACAACTGGTTAACAACAAAGACATATTCACAACCAGTGTTGGGAGCCAGAGCCCTAAGCCCCACATACCTGTCCCCAGCCGAACAGTCAATCTATCCTGAACCATCAAATGATCTGAGCAGATCCTCCCACCCAACTCACCTTCCCATGCCAAATATTTTATTTCAGAAGGTGGCAGTGAAGCTGCAGCTCTGAGAGAGGGACATATCTGATCGGAGCACATGGAGCAGATGAAGGGGGAGGAGGGAAATGTGGAGCACATCCTGGCACACCAGGACTTGAGGATGATGTTCCCACTCAGAGAATCCAGTCCACATAGAAGACCACATGGCCAGCCCCACGATGAGACAAGACACCCCTCAAAGACCCATAGCCTTAGAGGGGACAACACTGAAGACACAGTGTGGGAAATGCGCCCGAACTAATCCTGCCACACCGAGGCATAACACTAAGGGGGTACAGCAGAAGAGCAAGAAAACGAAGCATCAAAGTCCCCAGGGAATGCCAAAGGATGACTTTGAGGCCAGTACTTGGTACACCAACAGACTGGACTGGAAAACACTCTTAAAGGCCAACAAACCGACCTTGAACTAACGATGAGCCACTTCTTTCTTGTTGAGTTGTTTTCATTCATTGTCATTGGATTTTGGTTGTTTTGTTGCTTTTAGTGCTTGGTTTTGCTCTGTCTTGTTTTGTGTATGTTATTACATCTACAGGTCTGACTAAATAAGATAGGCTGGACGAACAATCTGGAGGAGAGAAAACAGCACCAACACTTCTGGGGAGACATGGGAGAGAGGGAGGTGTGGGGAAAGTTAGTGGTGTTAAGAAACTCAGAGAAAAGGGAAGAACAGGTGATGCAAATCGGTGGTGAGGGGGATGTAGGAGGCCTGGTAGGGAGTGTTCAAGGGAAATGGAACCAATTGAACCAAGAGGAATTACTGAATTACTGAAGCACAAATGAAAAGTGAGCATGGCAGTGGGCCCAAGAGGCAAATCAAAGGGAATAGAAAAGCAAGCTAGGAAGCAAGGGTCAATTATAGAGGTTTAAAAAAAGGCATGTACATATTTAAATATATGAGCATGGGGAAATAGATCTATGTCCCTATATTTATAGGTTTTGTATTAAGGTAGCAGATGGACATTGGGCCACTGCTCAAGGACTCCCTCGTTGCAAAAATACTGTTCTATTAAATTGGCATTCTATGATGCTCACCTTCCCTACACGATCACTGAACACAAAGCAGGTACATAAGCAAATGTGGTGAAGAAAGCTAATGGTGCCCAGCTATCAAATATATAGCATGTGAGGTCTTAAAGGCTTAAAGGAAAACAAGCGCCCATCTAGCTCAGAAGAAACAAAGCCCACATGGAAGAAGCATACCAACTTGTGTGATCATGAGGTTTTGAAAAGATTTGGTAGCAGGCATCATCAGAACAAAAAAAAATCTTATCATTGCGAATGAGCGGGGAGTGCTGGGTACAGACACAAAGCCCATTTACAGGCCTCTGGACATCCCTAACAGAAGGGTGTCAGGGAGGAGATAAACCAAGACAGGTACCAGATAATAACGATGAAACACAGCTTTCCCCTAGTTCCTACATGTTTCCTATCTCCCACTATCATGATCCCAATTCTAATTTACAAATCAGGCTAGACTAGAGAATGTACACTTGGACAGATAGGAACAAGAAACATGGGGAATCCAGGGTGGATGAGCCCTTGAGGACCAGTGTTATGAGTGCAGACTCGGGAAGGGTGGAGGGAGGGTAGGTTGGAAAACGGAAACCGTATACAGGGATCTACATTTAACCTCAACAGAAAAGTGGGTGAAGGAACATCAGACAGTGCAAGATATGAGAAAATAATTAGTAAATTATCAAGGGTAGCTCGAATGGAGGGGGAAAAATGAGGAGCTGAGGCCAGGGGCTTGGGTGGGGTGGAGAGTGGATATTTTGAGAATAATGAGGGCAATGAATGTACAAATGTGCTTTACACAACCGATGTATATATGCATTGTGGTTAGTGTTGCATGAACAATTTAAAAAAAGGTCTGGACAGAGGGCACATGCAAGGATGATCTCAGGCTGGATTAGATCAGCAAAATCACCTCCTGGAGTTGCCTCACCCTGTGTCTATTCCTGAGTCAGGCATGAAGCTTAGGGCCCATAGTCCCAGGAGCTGGACAGGGAGGGAGGCGGGGTTCTGAGGTCATTCCATAGGGGCAATGGCCCTCCTGTCCTGTCGGGCCCACCCTCCTTTGTAAGCATGCTGGCTGGAGCACGGCTTTCATGGAGTCCACACCATGGGAGCTCTACTACTCATGGGGGATTGGCAGGAAGCCTCTGCTTATGCGCACACACCACCACCTAGCTGGAGGATCTCTGTGAACAAAGCCTGAGGCAGACAACAAGCCCACTAATTGATGCTGTAAGAGATACAATCAGCATCCAGAAACCTGCAACTGGGAGTAAGAGGCAGCATACTTGGCCCCAGCCACTCCCACTGCCATCTTCAAGGAGTGACATTCTAAAGCAGAGGGTTTTCAAAAGGCACTGCCAGGACTGTGGAATGAGCAGCTCATTTGTGGACATGGATACTGTGTGATCCAGAAGTATTACCTCTTCCTTTCCATTCAGGTGAGACAAAAAAAAGTTCCAAATAGAAAGCCATGCATCTAAACAGTATCCAATAGCCACTCATGTGCAGTGCTGCTGCCTCCAAAGAGCTTTCCTAGGTTTTTCTCTCTGTGGACAGATATACCTTGGTCCTTGGCTCTGCATGAGAAAGAATTCACGCCAAAGCCAGGTTTGTGATCCAATTGTGTTTTAGGAGAGATAGGGAGGCATGGTAGGCAACCCTGGTGGACCCCAGTGGCTGAATTGAATTTATTTGGCCTAGGTGGGTCAATGTGGGTGCAGCACCCACCCAGGTGTACCTGGCCTTCCTGACTGGAAACCTGGACCTCTGAGCACGCTCGGTGTGCCACTCTTTCCTGGGTGGCTAGCTTGGCCCTCTGAGCATGTATCATGGACAACCTAGTCCCTATGCTAGCTACCTAAAATTTACACCCTGAAGAGATATGGACCCAAATCTTTGGGGTACAAGGCGACGACATCTTTAGGTACTTCCTGCTGGCAAAAGGGTGAAGTGGGGCTTTGGGTCCATACCCTTTCTACTCTGCTGGGAGGGGTTGTCCATTCAGGTCTAGGATGGATAAGGTTGAGGTGGTCCAGGAGATGGTGGTCCTAGAGGTGGCACACTTGGTTCAGAGGGCTTGGTAACATGAGAACTTCTGGAAAAACAAACAAACGGACAAAAGGGTGAACAGTTTAACTGAGACAAGGCTAGACTTGTGAGGTGGCAGTGCCCTTGAAATTAGGTGAGTGTCACAGGAAACAAAAAAAATCTTAGGATTATCAGGCATGTGTGTTTGTTCGTTCTAAGTATAGGCACGGGAGTAAAAGCATCCACAACTCCCCTATGAGGGTACAGGGTTTGGGAACTACTGGGTGCACTGAGATCACTGTTTCATTTATGATCCTAATGTTTGGACCCACTGCTAAGAACCATGCTTCTATTTAATCCTATTATCCCTCAATTATTAACTTTGGTCAAACAAATTTTGTTTTCATTAATTACTTTCATAGTTATCTATCTATCTATCTATACACACACATTTAATTGAATGGAATGAAAAGGTCATGCGTTATAGCGTTAAATTGTAATATTGGAATACTACAGCGGGAGTCAACAGGGATCAAAAGAAAGTAAGTGTCTGAGTCATTTTTAATTTTCTTGGCTTCAAATTGAATAAAAGACTTGTAAATTACCCAGAGACCAAATTCCCATGGTGCCTCCTACAACGGGTAGAATGTTCAGGGATGTTTCAGGGCTGGGAGATTAGTAACCCCTAAGTCCAGGATCCCTTAGGGCAGGGGTCCTCAAACTGTTTACACAGGGGGCCAGTTCACTGTCCCTCAGACCGTTGGAGCACCAGACTATAGTTTAAAAAAACCAAACTATGAACAAATTCCTATGCACATTGCACGAATCGGCTACTAAGTAGGACATGCAGAGGCAGCAAAAACACCCTGAGGGTGGGATAAATGTCGTCAGGCCACATGTGCCCCACGGGCCACAGTTTGAGGATGCCTGCCTTAGGGGTTCCTGGGTGCACTGGGGATGAAGGTCTCTACTGCTCCTCAAAAGGAGAAATGCTGTAACTTCTGGCATTTCGGCCCACTTTCCAATCACTTTACAAAACTGTTCCAGGTGAATCAGGGTTAGAAGGGAAAGTGTACCATTCTCTGGCCACCATTCTCCTTTCTCAAATAAAGTTGCATAGTGTATCAGCTTTTGTTTGTCTAGCCTCTGTGTCAACTCTATCCCAATTGGACAGGATTCATGCAAGGGGGCAATTCCTGAGTATGAAGCTGCTAAGTCCCATCTAGAAAGCACAAAAGAAGGCTATGTAGAGCTTGCTGCCTCAAGGTCAATAAACCCCACTTGAGAGCGAGCCCTTTATTGCCCTGAATCTGTTGCCTCAGGAAGATGCCCCAGCAAGAAGTGAGGGATCAAAGACAACTCACTGAGGTCGACTTTAAGTCCAACCATTATTCTAGACAAGCTAGGAGAACCACTGCTTGGAATGGCCCCACGGCCCTCCAAGATGCCTGCTGGCGGGAGCAGACTCTCAAATCTCTGAAGGGAAGGGGCATCTGGAAGCTCAGGGAACCTTAAGGGAATTGGAATTTCTGTCTGGAACATCGTGGCAGTGGAACTGTGTAGTAAGAGCTTTCCCCAAAAGTGCCTTAAGCAGCAACACTGAAAGCCTAAAGGTAACAGTTACACAGGAAGGGTTCCATATGCCATTGGCCTAAGCCTGGGCCACGGAAAACCAGCCTGTAACAAGGAACAAACCTACACTGGTAGAACACTAACACTATAACGCCTCAAGTTTTAAATTCAGGAAATAATTTTAAACATTTTTATTCTTTACTTTCATAGTTATCAATATGTATATATGGCATTCAAATATATAAAACGTGCAATGTTTTTGAAATGTAACCAAATTGTCACATTGATAATTTATAAGTTTGGTACTAGATAAGTTTCAATTAAATGTTATAAAAATGTTGTGCTGGGCATTATAGGGCTAAAGCAGCTTGTTTGAAAAGCCAGGAGAAAGGGAATGGAGGGGAAAAGGGAAATATTTGGCTCCCAGGACAAGGCAGGGCTAACTCCCAGGTCTATTCAACCAGCTCCCTAGGCAGTGCCCTTCCACATGTTTGGGCTGGTGGGCACCATCTTGGCCAGGGTCACAGGCCCCGTTTCCCCATGGCCACAATGGCGGCTATATAGGATCTCTGGGAAAAGCTTAAACAGCCTTGACAAGAGTGAAGCCATTATGAGCTGACAGAAGGCACCATGTAAAGTAAATAAAGTAGCTATGAACTGTAAATGAACTAGCTGATATAGGGGAGGTAGGCTGTGCAGATGTGCCCAAGGGAATGTCCCAAAGGATATGGATGCTCAGAAGATTCGCGAGAGCGACCAGAGCAGTCTTTGTTCAACTAAGAATGACTAACTGCAACACCCTGCTTCTCTACTCTGCCTGCTTGCACACCTGCACATTGCAAAAGTATAAAAACCTTTGGTCAATTAGACTGGGGCTGCTCAGGAAAAAAAACTTTTTCTGTTGAACTTGCCAGCGGTCGGAGTAGTTTTCTTTCTGGGAATGGAGAGTGGCTACAACATTTCGAGGTGCACCGAGATCCAATTGCCACTGTCTGGGCTTGCTTAGAAAGGAAACCTCCTTAACAGGAGTGCTCTCCCCAGAACTACGGATTTCTGATTTCTCTAGGCCAGGGGTCCTTAAACTCTTTAAACAGGGACCAGTTCACTGTCCCTCTGATCAGTTGGAGGGCCGAACTATCGTTTCAATAAAACTATGAACAAATTCCTATGCTTCCTGCACATACCTTATTTTGAAGTTTAAAAAAAACACACAAACAAACGGGGCACAAACACTCGGCGGACAGGATCAAGGTCCTCGGCTATCCGCATGTGGCTCACAGGCTATTGTTTGAGGACCCCTGCTCTAGGCGCTCACAAAGAGAATGTAGTTTCAGCCCTAAAGCCTGGAGACTCCGCAATTTGTTTAAAGGTGATTGGACAGAAGGAGTTCCTGATTTGCCCATGCAAGACTCGTTTTCCCTTCACCTATTTCTCAGAGTTCATAGTTATGTTTATGGGGAACCAGGACATCCCTATCTGATCCCTAAAATTGATGCGTGGAATGACATTGCCACTAATAAGCCAGCATAAACAAAAGACTTACTTCCTCCTGCAACAGAAAGGGTTCTTGTTTCAAGATTTCAGGAAACATGGCAGGACCAGAAAAAAAATAGACCCAAGGTCCTAAAACCACTAAGGTGGAGGCTGCCCTTCCCCAACCCCTCCCCATACCCCTCCGTCTCGTCTTTATTCCTTTTTGCAGGAGGACTCTGGGAGTGGGAGAACTAGCTTACGACCCTTCATTATCACTGCCACCCTGTCAGGTGCATGGGGCTGGAGAGAGAGAAATACTCATAACTCCTTTCTGAGTCCACACCCCAACATACACTAGGGCTGGTATGGGATCTCGACCGCCCCACCCCCCAAGAAGGATGATTCGGCAGCAGCCATTCTCCACTCAAGGCAAGCAGCCCCAACACCTGGGGAAGACCCCTGAGTCCCTTTTTGGGTATATATCCCCTTGTATTCCAGTGATTTGTATAATTGGAATCAACAAAATCCCTTTTTCTGACAAAGCAGGTCTGATTCCTTGATAGAAACGGTTTTCCATATGCATTAGCCCACCTCCAGAAATTGCCAGCAACTTCTCCAGGTGCTGTTCACAACACAGGTACAGTAGCCCTGCCAGAGAGAGGCCCAGTAAGCAGTCAATGGACATGATGGTCAGACAGCAGGCACTCCCCATGTGAGGGAAACTCTTTTTGCCACTGCACGAAAAATGTGAGATCCAAACTCCTTGCAAGGCACAGAAGGCCTAACCAGGTATCACCAGTTTCTCTTGCAGGCCCTCAGTGGAACAGCTAGAAAACCTATGAATTTATCTAAGGTCAGTGAGAATTTTCAGGCTCTTACAAGAGAATGTCTGCGTGCCTTTTTAGAGTGACTGATGGAAGCCTACGGGCTTTATATCCCTAACGGCCTGGAGGCCCCGAGAACAGGAGGGCAATAAGTATTGCCTTTATTACTCAGTCTGCCTCAGACATGAAAAAGAAGTGGGAAGGGTTTGACGGGAAAAATCTTAGTGATTTGGTACAAGTGGCTCAGCGGGTGTGTAACAACAGAGATGATCCTACCACGACAGAGACAAAGAAACTAGTTAAAATACTAGTAATTGCCATGAGAGACCCCAGAGACTCAGGAAAAGGAGAGCATGGCCCACTTACGGAGAGACTGACCTGTGGGCACCGCCAAGCCATGGGGCAGGATCAATGTGCCTACTGCAGGAAAGAAGGACATTGGAAAAATCAGTGCCTTGAATACCCCAGGAGAAGCAGACAACCCTCCAATAGAGAGGACGGGCCTCATCCACACCTAGAAAATCCCAAGCAAGAGACAATAATGCTTGAAGAAGCTGAATGAAGGTGTCAGTGCTCTGTTTCACTTGGTCCCCAGGATCCCAGGCTAACTGTCCAAGTAGGAGGCCAGCCAGTCAATTTCTTAGTGGACACAGGGATTACCTTCTCAGGTTCAGAAAAGAGTACAGGCAAATTGTCAAAAGGAAAGATTTGAATTACTGTCAGCATATGATTGCTTCCAAAAATAACTCACACCAGAAGATTTGCATGGAGGTTAGGTGGGTTTCTCAAGACATCATGATAAAAAATATCTGTCTGCCCTTTGTCCCAGTTAGCCATATGATTTTTATGGCACTGGCCCCTGGCTTGGCTGTTGAGCCATGGAAACTGTTTTTGCAGGACGTGAGGCGGTGGCCTGTGGCCATCAGTGGAAGGACAAAATCTCCACAGTGGTCTTCCTGTTTCAATTTGGAGCCACCTATATCACCTCTCGGACATTATTGTTGTCCTGGGCTCAGAATCGCCACCCCAGGTCTAGAAGGCACCTAACAGATCCACACTATTTGAATCAGGCTCTGGTTAGCCCCTATCGATCACTTGGTGACATGGGAGTCTGGACAATGGAGTACCTTTACTTTTCGGATCAGAAAACTAACTCAAAAAAACACAGGTGTTGACCCAGAGGCACACAACTGGTTAAAAACAAAGCCAAACTTACAACCATTTTCTGGAGCCAGAGTTCTGAGCCCCTCGTGGCTGTGCCCAGCCGAGCAGTCCCTCTCTCCTGGACACACCAAAGATCTGAGCAGATATTCCCCACAACCCCTCCCAAAGATTTTATTTCAGAGGATAGCATTGAATTTGCATCTCCTGGACAGAGACATTATCTGATCAGAGCACACAGAGATGAAGGGGAGAAGGGGAGAGTGGAGCACATCCTGTCCCACCAGACCTTGAGGATGATGTTCCCACTCAGAGAAGTCAGTTCACATAGAAGACCACATGGCCAGCCCCACGACGAGACACAACGTCCCTCAAAGACCCATAGCCCTAGAGGGGACAACACTGGAGACACAGTGTGGGAATTACCCCCAAACTGATCTCGCTACACCGAGGCATAACACTAAGGGGGTACAGCAGAAGAGCAAGTAAAAGGAGCAGCAAGATCCCAAGGAAATGCTAAAGGTGGACTTTAGGGTCAGGGTTTGGTGCCCCAAAAGACTGGACTAGAAAACACTTCTAAAGGCCAACACATAGTCCTTAAACTATCTATGAGCTTTTCTATCTTGTTGACCTTTGTTTTCTTTTATTGTAATTGGATTTTTGTTGTTTTGTTTATTTTGCTGCTTGGTTTTGTTCTTTCTTGTTTTTGTGCATGTTATTGCCTCTACAGGTCTGTCTAAATAAGATAGGCTGAACGAACAATCTGGAGGAGAAAAAAAAAACGGAACTAGCACATCCTGGAGGACATGCGAGAGAGGGAGGTGGGAAGAAAGGTAGTGGTGTTAAGAACTCCAGAGATAAGGGAACAAAAAGTGATGGAAATCGGTGGTGAGGGGGATGCAGGAGGCCTGGTAGGGCGTGATCAAGGGTAATGTAACCAAGAGGAATTACTGAAACCCAAAGGAAGACTGAGCATGACAGTGGGCACAAAATGAAAATCAAAGGGTATAGAAGAGTGAGCTGGGAAGCAAGGGCCAGTTATAGATGTCTAAATAAAGGCATGTACATATATTTACAAAAGGGCATGGGGAAATAGATCTATGTCCATATGTTTATAGATTTAGTATTAAGGTAGCAGATGGACATAGGGCCTCCGCTCAAGGACTCGTTCATTGCAAGAACATTGTTCTATTAAATTGGCATTAAACGATGCTCACCTTCCCTACACGATCACTGACCACAAAGCGGCTGCATAAGCAAATGTGATGAAGAAAGCCGATGGTGTCCAGCTACCAAAAGATATAGCGTGTGGGGTCTTAAAGGCTTGAAGGTAAAGAAGCAACCATCTAGCTCAGAAGCAACAGAGCCCACATGGAGGAAGCATACCAGCCTGTGTGATCACAAAGTTTCAAAGGGATAAGGCAACAGGCATCATGAGAACAAAAAAATCTTATCATGGAGAATGAGAGGGGACGGCCGGGTATAGACCCAAAACCTATTTGCAGTGCACTGGACATCCCCTTACAGAAGGATCTCAGAGAGGAGATAAAAGAATACAGGGTATGAGACAGCAAAGAAAAACACAACTTTCCTCAAGTTCTTTTTTTTTTGTTTTTTTTGCGCACCCCGCGGGCGCCCGGTGCCGCCCCCTCCCCGGTCCCGCGGCGGCGGCTCGGGGCCGGGGGGGGGCGCCAGGGGAGGGGGCAGACACGAGGGGCAGCGGTGGCGGCGGCGGCTCCCAGCGCCATCTTGGGCTGATCGATGAATTGAACAAAGAGGATCAATTTCCGATCAAGCGAGTTATCAATGGGGGCCGGGGAGTGAGAGGGACTTGTCCCCGAGTCGGCCCCGCTTTCCCCGGCACCCACCTCCTCCCCTCCGCCGCGGCCCCCTGGCCGCAAGGCAGCCCGGCGCCCCCGGGGAGGCCGCGACCGCCCGCAGCCCCCACCCCCGAGCGAGAGGCCGAGAGAGGAGAAGCCTGACCTGCAGCTGCTGTAAATCAAAGCGCTTCCAATATTGAAACATCGATCACACATTGGCCGCCATCTTGAGACATATTGAGATGGAGTGAGAGGCTGATAGAGAGGGGGCTGGAGTTCAGGAGCCCCCAGGAGGCAGCAGGCGGGCGGCGCCAAAACCCGGCCTGGAGCCGGCCGCCGCCGCCGCCACAGAGGAGCGCGGACTCCTCCTCACAGCACCACCGCCGCCAGGGCAAGCCGAGCCGGCCCCCGCCCCCCCGCCAGCGGCCGAACGAGCGACCCGCCCGCGACCCCCGCCCCTCCCAACCCCCAGCCTCGGCCGGCGGCCGCCCGGCTTGGCGCGGCCCGGCCCCGAGGGGGCGCTGGAGGGCGGCGAGAGGGCAGCCCCGCGGTCCGCCGAGGCCCAGTCCAGGCTCACCTGGCGCGGGGGGGGCGCGGAGGGAGGGGGCCCTGGCGGCGACGGAGCGCAGCCCCCCCGCCCGCCTCTACGCCCGGGCGCTGGGTGCCGGCGACGCGCCGGGGGTCGTCGGTCGTCCTGCTGGGCGCCCGCCCGCCCGCGGAGCCGCCGCGACCACCTGCCTGAGCCCAGACCCCTGCACGGCGCAGGCCTCAGCGCACCCGCGCGTGTGCCCGAAGCCTTGACCGTGGGCGGCCCCGCCAACCGGGGCCTCAAGGACCCAGCATCCCAGAGCGCCCTTGCTGGGGGAGGGCAGGGGCGTGGGGAGGCATCATCCCCTGACCCTCTTGAACTTGCACCCGCCAGCGTCCCACGCCGGGGCCCCAGAGTCCCCGCTCAACACCACCCAGTGACCCAGGGCCCCCGAGCTGTCGCCGCCGACTTGGCACTTAGGAGACATGCTCTCTGGAGGCGGTTGAGGCTTGTCTTGTGGCCAATAATCATCTCCTACGCCTTCCTTTCCAGTCACTAATTTGATGTCTTCACTTAAAGAAATGCCCATAAGTTGAGGTTTCAGAGGAGAGCTCCTTGAGCTCCCCAGACAACAAGGGGGCCGAGTGTCACCGTCATTATCCTGAGCTGGGAGGGAACACTAGTGTTCCGGAGGCTGGGAATCCGTCACTGCCTGCCCACAGCACAGACAGAGCAGGTGCTGGTTATAATTGTTTCTAGACGTCCTGCCATGCTCAGTTGAACGTCAAAGCCATAAACGTTGCCCGACTACAATCAAACTGGAGTGCGCAGACATTTCTGCATCATTGCCGGGTGGAAATACACTGAGTGGAGTTGGATGAGATGGCAGCAAGTGCTTAAGGAGGGGGTGCTGTGGGAATACCAACAAGATGACTGCTAGTCTCCGTTTCCTTCTCTCGTCTGCTTTGTGTTTTCTTTCAGGACCAGAAGAAATGATGCATATGTAAGGAAAAAAACTTTTCATTTCCAGAGGAGTTTTCCACCCCACAATCTACCCGCAGCCTCCTTTGAGCAAGCTAGTAAAAGCTTTTTTTTTTAACCTGCCTTCTCACTATGACAATTTCCGGAGCTGCTATGTGGCTGTGTTTAAAAGTCCCCCTCGGGATCCAGAGTGCAATCCATATCACAAAGGCATCCTCCCAGTCCCAAATAGCAATGTGACCTCATTTCAGAAGGTTGTTCTTGTTTCCATAGACCCAGAATGGAGTTTAAGCTGTTGATCTTGACTGTGGTTGTCGACTCAGCCTCTCATGGGCACCTCATGGGCAGTGGAGCAAACTGTGCCAATCTGTGCTACCATCAGGACTGGGAGAGGAAGCCAACAGTGGTGGGCCATAGGTCAATGTGTGGATGGGGATGATCAGGTCTTTCTTCATTATTCTGTTTCAGTCTGGAAACACCACTGAAGCCTCAGTGTCGTAGCAACACACAAACCTTCACTGACAGTCTGGGGCACATTGGCTGCAAATCAAACCCGGGTCTTCCCGGTGAAAGACGATGAGAGGTCTACCACTGAAGCACCGTGGCCCTCACCTCAAACCAGGGCAGTCATTTCGGAAGTTCAAACCAGACCACAATGCAGGATGACTGAGATTGCCACCAGAATCTGATACTGATGCAGAAAAAAACCTAACTACCATTTTATTGACTCCCAATAGGACAAAGATCTGCCCCTTTGGGGTTTTGAGACTTTAAATCCTTACAGCAGGGGTCGCAACCTGTGGGTCGCGACCCCTTTGGGGATCAAATAACCCTTTAACAGGGGTCATCCAATTCATAACGATAGCAAAATTACAGTTATAAAGTAGCAATGAAAATAATTTTATGGTTGCAGGTGACCACAACATGAACTGTATTAAAGGGTGGCGGCATTCAGAAGGTTGAGAACCATTGCCTTACAGAAATAGACAACCTCATATTTCTCCCACGGACGGGCTAGTCAGTTCAAACCCCTGACCTTGCGATTAGCAGGTTAATGCATAGTCCACTACACCACCAGGGCTCCTAATGATATAATAAGAGATACTATTGTTAGATCTCTCGTGGGAGAAATATACCTCAGTCCTTGGCTTCGCGAGAGAAAAATTCACTCCGCAGCCTGGATTGTGATCCAAGTGAGTTTTTTGAGAGAAGAAGTTTCAGGTTTACACAGGCACCTCAGGGCCCCTCACCCCTGCACAGCTTGCCTAGAAGCTGCTGGAGAGAAAGTCACTACGTGGGCTCCAGGATCCTGCCTTTTCTTTTTTTTTGAAATCGTTTTATTAGGGGCTCATACAATTCTTATCACAATCCATACATACATCAATTGTGTAAAGCACATTGTACACTCACTGCCCTCATTATTCTCAAAACATTTGCCTCCACATAAGCCCTTGGCATCAATCAAGTCCTCATTTTTACCCCTTCCTCCCCGCTCCCCCATCCCTCAAGAAACCTTGATAATTTGTGAGTGGTGATATTGGGAGGGTAGCGGGAGGGTGGATTGGAAAGAGGGAACCGATTACAAGTATCTACATGTGACCTCCTCCCTGGGGGACGGACAACAGAAAAGTGGGTGAAGGGAGACATCGGAGAGGTCAAGATCCTGCCTTTTCAATTCCTCCATAGGGAGGCATGGTTGATGGTCCTGGTCAACCCCATTGGCTGGATTGAATTCACCTGGCCCAGATGGGCCAATCCAGGTGTAACACCCACCTAGGTGTACCACCCCTTCCTGGCCGGAAGTTTGAACCTGAGCATATGTAATGGATGACCCAGTCCCTATGCTAAGCTACCTAACAGTATTTGCAAGATGCCGAGCAATGTTCTAAGCTTTTTGTATATAATAATTCAATTATTTCACTTAAGAAGCCTATGTGTGGACTCTATTCTTGCCTCATTTTACAGATGAAAAATCAGTGGCACAGGATGATAAAGTCATGAGCCTATGACCACACAGTGAGGAAGTGGAAAGGAGAGATTTGAACCCAGGCTGCAGAGCCCATGCCTTGGGTGCCTACAGCACCACATAGGACACAGGAAAGCATGGAGCAGACTCGGCATAAGACCTTAGGGAGTTGGGAGGACTGTGCATGCATGTATATGCTAGGACTGCATGAGAGTAGCTGCTACTCAGATCCAGAAGAGAATACAAGGCTATTGCAAAAATTATTTTTGCCAAAAGAGGGTGGAATTCTGCATCTTGTGCGAAATCCCCCAACCTGCACATGGCACAGCTACTTCAGAAGGTTCCCAACAATGTGTGCTGTGCGGCAAACCAAACTGAGCTCAGGGGGAGCTGGTCTGTGGGTTTTGTTAGCCAGAAGGTGAGCAGTTTGAACTCACCAGCCACCACTCCAAGGGAGAAAGAGGAGGCTTTCTGCTCCCATGGACTTACAGTCTTTGAAGTGGCAGAGAGCATTTCCAAGCGGCCTATGATTAGGATCTAGGAGGGTGAGGGTGGATGGAGTTGGTTGAGACCTGGCTTCAGGGCATTTCCCAGAAGGGCTTCCTGCAGTGACTCTGCCTTCAGGAATGTCTGGTGACCCTGAGGGCAGCAAAGTCCTAAGCACACTCAGGCAGTGGTTCTCAACCTTCCTAATACAGGTCCTCTTGTTGTGGTGACCCCCTGACCATTAAATGATTTTCTTGCTACTTCATCACTGTAATTTTGCTGCAGTTATGAATTGGACGAGCCCTGTGAAAGGGTCATATGACTCCCAAAGGGGTCGCAACCCACAGGGTGAGAACCACTGCACTAAGGGTTCCCCTTCCGGGCAGCTCTACCAGTGTCTGATGTGCATAGTTCTGTGAGGTGAGAGAAATGAACTTAGTGTCTGCTTCTGGTGACAGTTGATGTGGGTGGGCTTTCTCCCTATGTCAAATCCCTCTCAAGCCATTTGTCACCACAACATAAAGCAAGAAGAGGAGGCAGCATAGCAGGACGGCAAGCAGAACAAAGATTGAATAAACACAATTCACTTCAATCATGAATCGGGTGCCCTTGAGATGTGAGGAAGACCCCAGTCTAGTGACATTAGATCAGGTTTAGGGATTGAGTGACCGGACCCTCTTGGCTCCCCTCAGCCCCTATCTTGCTTTCCCACTGACCCTGCCCCTTACATCGTGATTGGTCCTTATTCCAGCATGATGGTTGGTTTCATAATCACGACATGTGGGAATGTGTTAGTCGATAGGTTATACAGGCACAGTCTCTGGAATGGGTAAGTGAGGAGGTGTGACTGGTGACATGACTGGTGGAATGGATCATGTGAAGTGATTTGAGATCGTTGTTCAGACCTGATAGGTCATCCAGGCCTCTAGTTGATCCTGGCAGTACTCTAGTTTAAGGAAACAGAATGTTAGGCATTTAAGTCATATTTGAGCTTAAATTTTGAGCAATAGGCTGTGGCTCACAGTGAGAGTCTATGTGGAGACCCTAAATCCATTTTGAGGGGCCACACATTCAGCCACCATTGAGTTCTTTCCTACTGCCGACTGGCAGTAGAAAGCTTGTCCATCAGGCAGTGTGCTTGCGTCCACTCCCCGGGCCAGACTCAGCGATATACGGTCGTGTGCACATCCCAATGAAGGTCCCGCTCATGCTCTCACAGGCCCTCCCGCAACTCCATGAATTGATCCGTCTTCAGGGACAGTTTTGTGACAAAGGTGTTTGTTTTCCATGTCTCATTTAAGCTTTCAGGAGCTCAGGTGGTGATGCTGGATAGTGTTGGACTATTAACAGCAAGGTCGCTGGTTCAAAGCCACTAGTCATTCCACAGGAGAAAGATGAGGTTATTGCTTCCTGTAAAGGTAGCAACTTCAGGATCCCTACACAGAGTCACTATGAGTCAGAGTCAGCAGGACAGAATGGGTGTCATTTTATTTAAGTAACTGTGGCTGTGGGTCCTTCCGACACCATTGGGGCCTCATGCGGATGCTCTCCTTCATCCAGAACAGCGGTTTGTGCCTTTTTCTTGTGTAAAACATAGCAAAGGAGTTCCTAATAAAATATAGTTGAATTGGGAGTCTTTTTTCCCTCAAACAAAGTAAATCCATAAATAGAAATGAGACTATGGTGCTAATAACCAGTTGGAGAGTTGAGAGAGCTGAACTCTCAATCCTGGTAGAAACCCATTGTGACTTTAAAAACTTGCTCAAGGTCATCCATAGCCTATGAGGTTGAGTTGAGCAGACACAAAACAGATGTGTTGGGGAGTAATTGTGTACATTAAGTAAACAATTTATCTTTCTAAAGATTCTGTCTAAAACTTACTTTAAATAGTAAGTTTTCCCCTGGGCTAGGGAAAGGTCAGGGAGCTTAACCCCCTAGTATCCACCCCCTCTCAGCATTCATCATGTTAGGCCAGAGGAGCCAAATCACACCCACTACCCAGGGAGCACTGCTTCCAAAAGCCCATTGCCTGTGCTGGGGCAGAGGGCAGGTACCCGGACCAGAAATGCTGACGGAGTGGAACCAGCGGGCTCAGCCCCCAGCTTCCTGAGAGAGCAGCTGTGATGGTTCACTTTTGGACAAATGTCAATGCATGACTTGGGCAGCACGAAAAGCAGATGTGCAGAGGTTGTTCGCTGTATTCCAGAAGTTCACACACTCCCCGCAGGCTCTTTGGCTCAATGGCAGGAAGCCGTTCGTGGCTTCCACCTTCAATCCCAAAAGGCCACTGCCGTCCAGTGGATTCCAACCACAGTGACCCTATATGGAGTTTTCAAGACTGTAAATCTTCATGGGAGCCAGCAGTCTCATTGTCCCCCTTGGGACAGGGAGCTAGCAGCCCGTTTCACCTCCAGGACCCCTTCCTCTCTAATTCTGGATCCAGTCCCTCCAAATATCCTGCCCTGCCTTTATCTAGGCTTCTTAAATGCGTTCCATGCTGCTTATGTTAGTCTGGGTGCCTTAGCGAAACAAATCCACAGAAACGCGTATGTATAAGAGAGAGTTTTATGTAAAGGGTGAGTGCACATCAGGAAAACATGCCCGCATTTGCTTATGCACCCGCTTTGTCTTCAGCGATCATGTCGAGATAGGCTGGTGGCTTCTTCCATGTGGGCTTTGTTGTTTCTTAGCTAGATGGCCCCTTGTTTATCTTCCAGTCTTTAAGACCCTGGACACTATATCTTTTGATAGCCGGGCCCAGGATGCTTAACCACTACACCACAAGAGTTCATTAGCATGTGACTTATCTCCTGCCATTCACATTAGATGCTCAAAATAGCAGGAAACCAGGTTTCTCCTTTGTGGCCACACCAGGTACTGACAGAACCAAGAACAGAGAAATGCTTAGTTATATATCTTGACTATCATTAGCATATTATATGCCTGGCAATCTGTAAGCCTTCGCTCCCCTGACCTCTCACAGCCGCGGTAAAATGAAGCTAATAAAAGTAGTGCTCTCACTAGCTTGGTAGGAGGTTAAACAACTCACATAAGGGTACACAGCCTATCAACGAGGAGGCGAGATGAGGCAGTGTGTGGCTGCTGAACCCACACCCTTCACAACACCTCCATTAAAATGACTGAGGATGATGTTCCCAATCAGAGAAGCCAATCCACAGAGAAGACCACATGGGCAGCCCCACGATGAGAAACGTCCCTCAAAGACCCATAGCCTTAGAGGGGACAACACTGGACACACAGTGTGGGAACTGCGCCCGAACTGATCCTGCCACTTCGATGCATGACACTAAGAGAGTGCAGCGGAAGAGTAAGAAAACGGAGCATCAAAGTCCCCGGGGAATGCCAAAGGTGGACTTTGTGGTCAGGGTTCGGTGCCCCCACAGACTGGACTGGAAAACACTCCTAAAGTTCACCACACAGTCCTTGTACTTTTCTTTCTGGTTAGTGTTGTTTTCTTTTAGTGTCATTGGATTTGGGTTGGGTTTTGTTTTCATTTTTGTTTGTTTTTTTTTCTTTTTGCTGCTTGGTTTAGCTCAGTCTTGTTTTGTGCATGTTATTACCTTTACAGGTCTGTCTAATTAAGAGAGGCTGGATGAACAATCTGGAGGAGTAAACATGTGACCGGCCCTTTCCATTGGGCATGGGAGTGAGCACGGTGGGGGGAAAGGAAGTGGTGTAAAGAAACCCAGAGACAAGGGTACAACAAGTGATGGAAAACGGTAGTGAGGGGGATGTAGGAGGCCTGGTAGGGCGTGATCAAAGGTAATGTAACCAAGAGGAATTACTGAAACCCAAAGGAAGACTGAGCATGTCAGTGGGCACAAGAGGAAAATCAAAGAGTATAGAAGAGTGAGCTGGGAAGCAAGGGCCAGTTATAGACGTCTAAATAAAGGCATGTACATATGTACATATATTTACAAAGGGGCATGGGGAAATAGATCTATGTCCATATGTTTATAGATTTAGTATTAAGGTAGCAGATGGACATAGGGCCTCCGCTCAAGGACTCCCTCATTGCAATAACACTGTTCTATTAAATTGGCATTCTAAGATGCTCACCTTCCCTACACAATCACTGACCACAAAGCGGCTGCATAAGCAAATGTGGTGAAGAAAGCCGATGGTGTCCAGCTACCTAAAGATATAGCGTGAGGGGTCTTAAAGGCCTGAGGGTAAAGAAACAGCCATCTGGCTCTGAAGCAACAGAGCCCACATGGAGAAAGCATACCAGCCTGTGTGATCACAAAGTTTTAAAGGGATAAGGCAACAGGCATCATGAGAACAAAAAAATCTTATCATGGAGAATGAGAGGGGACTGCCGGGTATAGACCCAAAACCTATTTGCAGTGCACTGGACATCCCCTTACAGAAGGATCTCAGAGTGGAGATTAAAGAATACAGGGTATGAGACAGCAAAGATGAAACACAACTTTCCTCTAGTTCTTAATGCTTTCTCTTGCCCCACTATCATGATCCCAGTTCTACCATACTAATCTGGCCAAACTAGAGAAGGTATTCTAGTACCGATAGGAATTTCAAACATGGGGAATCCAGAGTGGATGGGCCCTTTACCAGTGTTATGAATGGAGATACTGGAAGGGTGGAGGAAGGGCAGGATGGAAAGTGGGAACCGATTACAAGGATCTTCATTGACCTCAAAAGAAAGGTGGGTGAAAATATGACAAAAGAATTAGTACATTTCCAAGGATTGATGAGGGATGGGTGGCGGGCATTGAGGGGGGAAAAATGAGGAGCTGAGGCCAGGGGCTTGGGTGGAGAGTGGATATTTTGTGAATAAGGAGGGCAATTAATGTACAGATGTGCTTCAAACAGATGATGTATTTATGGATTGTGGTTAGTGTTGTAGGAGCCACTAATGAAAAGATCATAAAAGAAACAAAAATAATCTTGGCAGAGGGCTCATGCAAGGATGATCTCAGGCTGGATTAGACCAGTCAAAACAGCTTCTGGAGTCGCCTCACCCTGTGTCTATTACTGAGTCAGCCATGATGCTTAGGACCCACAGCCCCAGCAGCTGGCCAGAGAGGGAGGTGGATCTCTGAGGCCATTCCACAGGGGGAATGATCCTCTGTCCTGCAGGGCCCACCCTCCTTTGTAAGCATGCTGCCTGGGGCAAGGCTTTCATGGAGTCCACACCATGGGAGCTCTACTACTCATGGGGGATTGGCAGGAAGCCTCTGCTCATGCGCACACACCACCAACTAGCTGGAGGATCTCCGTGAACAAAGCCTGAGGCAGACAACAAGCCCACTAACTGATGCTGTAAGAGATACAATCAGCATCCAGAAACCTGCAACTGGGAGTAAGAGGCAGCATACCTTGGTCCCAGCCTCTCCCACTCTAATCTACAAGGAGTGACATTGCAAAGCAGAGGGTTTTCATAAAGCACTTCCAGGACTGTGGAATGAGCAGCCTCGTTTGTGGACATGGATACTCTGTGATCCAGACGTACTACCTCCTCCCTTACAGTCAGCTGAGACAAAAACCCTTGCAAGCAGAAAGCCATGCATCTGAACAGTATCCACCAGCCACTCATGTGCAGCACAGCTGCCTCCAAAGAGCCTTCCTGAGTGAGAGAGAAATCATGCAGAAGCCTGGTCTGCACTCAAGAGAGTTTTATGAGCGTAGGGAGGCGTGGTGGGCAAGTCTGGCCGACCCCAGTGGCTGAATTGAATTTACATGGCCTAGATTGGTCAATCCAGGTACAGGAACCACCCAGGTGACCTCCCCTTCATGGCCAGAAATCTGGACCTCTGAGCATGCACAGGGTGCCTCTCCTAACTTGGCTCTTATCTTGGCCCTATGGGCATGCATAACGGATGCCCCAGTCCCTAGTATAGCTACCTAACATTTGCCCCCCTGAAGAGATATGGACCCAAATCTTTGGGGGTACTGGGCGACGACATCTCTAGCTGCTTCCTGCTGGCAAAAGGGGCGAGGTGGGGTTTTGGGTCCATACCCTTCCTACACTGCTGGGAGGGGTTGTCCATTGAGGGCAACTTTATCCAGGATGGATAAGGTTGAGGTGGTCCAGGAGATGGTAGTCGTGGACCTGGCACACTTGGTTCAGAAGCTTTAATCACCCGATAACTTCTGAGAAAAACAAACGGTCTAAAAGGTGAACAGTTTGACTACGACAAGGCTAAGCTTGTGAGGTGGCAGTGGCCTTGAAATTAGGTGAGTGTCACAGGAAACAAAAATAATCTTAGGATTACCAGACATGTGTGTTTGTTCATTGGAAGTACAGGAAGAGGGATAAAAGCATTCACACTTTCCCCTAGGAGGGCACAGGTTTGGGCACTACTAGGTGCAGTCTGATCACTGATTCATTTATGATGCTAAGGTCTTGGACCCGCTGATAAGACCCATCCTTCTTTTTAACACTATAACGCTTCAATTTTAATTTTGGGAAAAAATTTTCTTTTTGTTGTGGACTTTCATAGTTATAAATATATATATGTATTAATATATACATTTTTTAATGTTATGAAAACATCATGCTTCGCGTTATAGAGTTAAATGGAAATAATGGGCTAGTGCAGGATGAGTCAAAAGTGACCAAAATAGAGTAACTGCCTAAGTCATTTTGAATTTTCTTGGGTTCAATGGGAGTAAAGGCTTGTAAATTACCCGGGGTCCAAATTCCCATGGTGCCTCCTACAACGGGTAGAATGTTCAGGGATGTTTCAGGGCTGGGAGATTAATAACCCCTAAGTCCAGGATACCTTAGGGCAGGGGTCCTTAAACTGTTTACCCATGGGGCCAGTTCACTATCCCTCAGGCCTTTTGAAGGAAAGACTATAGTTTAAAAAAACAAATATTACGAACAAATTCATGTGCACACTGCACATCTTGATTTGAAGTTCAAAAAAAAAAATAAATGGGGCACATACACCCGGCAGAAAGGATCAACGTCCTCGGCTGTCTGCATGTGGCCCACAGGTTGTAGTTTGAGGACCCCTGCCCTCGGCATTCACCAAGAGGATGTGGTTTCAACCCAAAAGCTTGGAGACTCTACAATTTGTTTAAAAGTGATGGGGCAGAAGGAGTCCCTGATTGACCCACGCAAGACTAGTTTTCCCATCCCCTGTTACTAAGAGTCCATAGTTATGGTTAAAGGGAACCAGGATATCCCGATCTGATCCCGTTACTTCAAGTGTGGGCTGACATTGCCACTAAGAAGCCTGCAAATATAAAAGACTTACTCCCTCCCACAAAGAAAGGGCCCTTGTTTCCAAGGTTTCAGGAAACATGGAAGGACCGGAAAAACAAAAGGTCCAAGTTCCCAAAACCACATAGGTGGAGGCCATCCCTCCCCATCACCCTCCCCCACCCCTCCCCTCCCTCACCCCTCCCCTCCCCCATCACTCCCCCACCCCTCCCCTCCCCTCCCCTCCCCATCACTCTCCCCTAATCGGCTTTATCCCATTTTGCAGGAGAACTCTGGGAGTGGGAGAGCTGGCTTCAAACCCTTTCTTTCAACCCCCGCCCTATAAGGTTTCTAGGGTCCAGAAATAGAAAACTTCTAACAGGCCCTTATTGAGTCACTCCCTCCCCCACCGACCCCCCAAACTCACCCCCACCCCTTACAAGCATTCCCCCACACACACTAGTACTGGTATGACTTCCATACTCATCAGCCCACCTGGAATGCTTGCCAACAACTTCTCCAGGTGCTGTTCACAACGGAGGAGGGTAGCCCTTCCAGACAGAGGCCCAGTAAGCAGTCAGTGAACCTGATGGTCAGCGAGCGGGCACTCCCCACTTGAGAGAAACTCTTTTGGCCACTACACCAACAATGTGGGATCTCAATTCCTAGCAAGGCCCAGAGGACTTTACCAGGTATCAACCATTGCTCTTACATGACCCTCTGCAGAAGAGCTAGGAAACCTATGAATTTATCTAAGGTCAGTGAGAATTTTCAGGTTCCTATAAGAGAATATCCGCCTGCCTTTCTAGAGTGGCTGAGGGAAGCCTACGGGCTTTATACCCCTAACGGCCCGGAGGCACTGAAAACAGGAGGGCAATAAGTATTGCCTTTATTACTCAGTCAGTCTGCCTCAGACATGACAAAGAAGTGGGAAGGGTTTGAAGGGAAAAATCTTAGCGATTTGGTATAAGTGGCTCATTGAGTGTATAACAACAGAGATGACCCTAGCACGACAGAGACAAAGAAGCTAGCTAAAATAATCGTAATTGCCATGAGATACCCCAGAGACTCAGGAAAAGGAGAGCATGGCCCACTCACGGAGAGACTAACCTGTGGGCACCGCCAAGCCATGGGGAAGGACCAATGTGCCTACTGCAGGAAAGAAGGACACTGGAAAAATCATTGCCTTGAAAACCCCAGGAGAGGTGCACGACCCTCCACTAGAGTGGATGGGCCTCATCTGCACGTAGAAAGACCCAAGCAAGAGACAATAATGCTTGAAGAAGCTCAATGAAGGGGTCAGGGCTCTGTTTCACTTCGCCGCCAAAAGCCCAGGCTAACTCTCCAAGTAGGAGGCCAGGCAGTAAATTTCTTGGTGGACACAGGGGCCACCTTGTCAGGTTCAGAAAGGAATATGGGCACATTTTCAAGAAGAAAGATGTGAATTACTGTGAGCCTATGATTCCTTCCACAGATAACTCACACCAGAAGGTTTGCATGGAGGGTAGGTGGGTTTCCCAAGACAACAAAATAACAAATATCTATCAGCCCTTTGGCCCAGTTAGCCACCTGGTTATGATATCACTGGCTTCTGGCTCAGCTGCTGAGCCAGTGAAGCAGTTATAGCAGGAAAAGACTAGGTGGCCAGTGGCCATCAACGGAAGGACCAAATCTCCACAGTGGGCTTCCTGTTTCAATATGGAGCCACGTATGTTACCTGCTGGACACCATCTCTATCCTGAGCTCATAATTGCCATCGCAGGTCTAGAATGCGGCGCGCAGGTACACACTATATGAAACAGTCTCTGATTAACCCCTCTCGATAACTTGCTGACATGGGAGTCTGGATAATCCTGTACATTTACTTTGCAGATTAGAAAACTCACTCAAAAACACACGGGAGTTGACCCAGAGACACACAACTGGTTAACAACAAAGTCATATTCACAACCAGCGTCTGGACCAAGAGCACGGTGCCCCACAGAACTGTGCCCATCGAGCAGTCAATATCTCCTGGACTCTCAAAAGATCTGAGCTGATACCCACCCCCCCCCCACATCCTTGCAGCCCCAAAAGATTGTATTTCACAGGATGGCACCGGATCTGCAGCTCGCGGAGAGGGACATATCTGATCAGAGAACACAGGGCAGAACAAAGGGGAGGAGGGGAGAATGGAGCACATCCTGGCCCAATACACCTTGAGGATGATGTTCCCAATCAGAGAAGCCAATCCACAGAGAAGACCACATGGGCAGCCCCACGATGAGAAACGTCCCTCAAAGACCCATAGCCTTAGAGGGGACAACACTGGACACACAGTGTGGGAACTGCGCCCGAACTGATCCTGCCACTTCGATGCATGACACTAAGAGAGTGCAGCGGAAGAGTAAGAAAACGGAGCATCAAAGTCCCCGGGGAATGCCAAAGGTGGACTTTGTGGTCAGGGTTCGGTGCCCCCACAGACTGGACTGGAAAACACTCCTAAAGTTCACCACACAGTCCTTGTACTTTTCTTTCTGGTTAGTGTTGTTTTCTTTTAGTGTCATTGGATTTGGGTTGGGTTTTGTTTTCATTTTTGTTTGTTTTTTTTTCTTTTTGCTGCTTGGTTTAGCTCAGTCTTGTTTTGTGCATGTTATTACCTTTACAGGTCTGTCTAATTAAGAGAGGCTGGATGAACAATCTGGAGGAGTAAACATGTGACCGGCCCTTTCCATTGGGCATGGGAGTGAGCACGGTGGGGGGAAAGGAAGTGCTGTAAAGAAACCCAGAGACAAGGGTACAACAAGTGATGGAAAACGGTAGTGAGGGGGATGTAGGAGGCCTGGTAGGGCGTGATCAAAGGTAATGTAACCAAGAGGAATTACTGAAACCCAAAGGAAGACTGAGCATGTCAGTGGGCACAAGAGGAAAATCAAAGAGTATAGAAGAGTGAGCTGGGAAGCAAGGGCCAGTTATAGACGTCTAAATAAAGGCATGTACATATGTACATATATTTACAAAGGGGCATGGGGAAATAGATCTATGTCCATATGTTTATAGATTTAGTATTAAGGTAGCAGATGGACATAGGGCCTCCGCTCAAGGACTCCCTCATTGCAATAACACTGTTCTATTAAATTGGCATTCTAAGATGCTCACCTTCCCTACACAATCACTGACCACAAAGCGGCTGCATAAGCAAATGTGGTGAAGAAAGCCGATGGTGTCCAGCTACCTAAAGATATAGCGTGAGGGGTCTTAAAGGCCTGAGGGTAAAGAAACAGCCATCTGGCTCTGAAGCAACAGAGCCCACATGGAGAAAGCATACCAGCCTGTGTGATCACAAAGTTTTAAAGGGATAAGGCAACAGGCATCATGAGAACAAAAAAATCTTATCATGGAGAATGAGAGGGGACTGCCGGGTATAGACCCAAAACCTATTTGCAGTGCACTGGACATCCCCTTACAGAAGGATCTCAGAGTGGAGATTAAAGAATACAGGGTATGAGACAGCAAAGATGAAACACAACTTTCCTCTAGTTCTTAATGCTTTCTCTTGCCCCACTATCATGATCCCAGTTCTACCATACTAATCTGGCCAAACTAGAGAAGGTATTCTAGTACCGATAGGAATTTCAAACATGGGGAATCCAGAGTGGATGGGCCCTTTACCAGTGTTATGAATGGAGATACTGGAAGGGTGGAGGAAGGGCAGGATGGAAAGTGGGAACCGATTACAAGGATCTTCATTGACCTCAAAAGAAAGGTGGGTGAAAATATGACAAAAGAATTAGTACATTTCCAAGGATTGATGAGGGATGGGTGGCGGGCATTGAGGGGGGAAAAATGAGGAGCTGAGGCCAGGGGCTTGGGTGGAGAGTGGATATTTTGTGAATAAGGAGGGCAATTAATGTACAGATGTGCTTCAAACAGATGATGTATTTATGGATTGTGGTTAGTGTTGTAGGAGCCACTAATGAAAAGATCATAAAAGAAACAAAAATAATCTTGGCAGAGGGCTCATGCAAGGATGATCTCAGGCTGGATTAGACCAGTCAAAACAGCTACTGGAGTCGCCTCACCCTGTGTCTATTACTGAGTCAGCCATGATGCTTAGGACCCACAGCCCCAGCAGCTGGCCAGAGAGGGAGGTGGATCTCTGAGGCCATTCCACAGGGGGAATGGTCCTCTGTCCTGCAGGGCCCACCCTCCTTTGTAAGCATGCTGCCTGGGGCAAGGCTTTCCTGGAGTCCACACCATGGGAGCTCTACTACTCATGGGGGATTGGCAGGAAGCCTCTGCTCATGCGCACACACCACCAACTAGCTGGAGGATCTCCGTGAACAAAGCCTGAGGCAGACAACAAGCCCACTAACTGATGCTGTAAGAGATACAATCAGCATCCAGAAACCTGCAACTGGGAGTAAGAGGCAGCATACCTTGGTCCCAGCCCCTCCCACTCTAATCTACAAGGAGTGACATTGCAAAGCAGAGGGTTTTCATAAAGCACTTCCAGGACTGTGGAATGAGCAGCCTCGTTTGTGGACATGGATACTCTGTGATCCAGACGTACTACCTCCTCCCTTACAGTCAGCTGAGACAAAAACCCTTGCAAGCAGAAAGCCATGCATCTGAACAGTATCCACCAGCCACTCATGTGCAGCACAGCTGCCTCCAAAGAGCCTTCCTGAGTGAGAGAGAAATCATGCAGAAGCCTGGTCTGCACTCAAGAGAGTTTTATGAGCGTAGGGAGGCGTGGTGGGCAAGTCTGGCCGACCCCAGTGGCTGAATTGAATTTACATGGCCTAGATTGGTCAATCCAGGTACAGGAACCACCCAGGTGACCTCCCCTTCATGGCCAGAAATCTGGACCTCTGAGCATGCACAGGGTGCCTCTCCTAACTTGGCTCTTATCTTGGCCCTATGGGCATGCATAACGGATGCCCCAGTCCCTAGTATAGCTACCTAACATTTGCCCCCCTGAAGAGATATGGACCCAAATCTTTGGGGGTACTGGGCGACGACATCTCTAGCTGCTTCCTGCTGGCAAAAGGGGCGAGGTGGGGCTTTGGGTCCATACCCTTCCTACACTGCTAGGAGGGGTTGTCCATTGAGGGCAACTTTATCCAGGATGGATAAGGTTGAGGTGGTCCAGGAGATGGTAGTCGTGGACCTGGCACACTTGGTTCAGAAGCTTTAATCACCCGATAACTTCTGAGAAAAACAAACGGTCTAAAAGGTGAACAGTTTGACTACGACAAGGCTAAGCTTGTGAGGTGGCAGTGGCCTTGAAATTAGGTGAGTGTCACAGGAAACAAAAATAATCTTAGGATTACCAGACATGTGTGTTTGTTCATTGGAAGTACAGGAAGAGGGATAAAAGCATTCACACTTTCCCCTAGGAGGGCACAGGTTTGGGCACTACTAGGTGCAGTCTGATCACTGATTCATTTATGATGCTAAGGTCTTGGACCCGCTGATAAGACCCATCCTTCTTTTTAACACTATAACGCTTCAATTTTAATTTTGGGAAAAAATTTTCTTTTTGTTGTGGACTTTCATAGTTATAAATATATATATGTATTAATATATACATTTTTTAATGTTATGAAAACATCATGCTCCGCGTTATAGAGTTAAATGGAAATAATGGGCTAGTGCAGGATGAGTCAAAAGTGACCAAAATAGAGTAACTGCCTAAGTCATTTTGAATTTTCTTGGGTTCAATGGGAGTAAAGGCTTGTAAATTACCCGGGGTCCAAATTCCCATGGTGCCTCCTACAACGGGTAGAATGTTCAGGGATGTTTCAGGGCTGGGAGATTAATAACCCCTAAGTCCAGGATACCTTAGGGCAGGGGTCCTTAAACTGTTTACCCAGGGGGCCAGTTCACTATCCCTCAGGCCTTTTGAAGGAAAGACTATAGTTTAAAAAAACAAATATTACGAACAAATTCATGTGCACACTGCACATCTTGATTTGAAGTTCAAAAAAAAAAATAAATGGGGCACATACACCCGGCAGAAAGGATCAACGTCCTCGGCTGTCTGCATGTGGCCCACAGGTTGTAGTTTGAGGACCCCTGCCCTCGGCATTCACCAAGAGGATGTGGTTTCAACCCAAAAGCTTGGAGACTCTACAATTTGTTTAAAAGTGATGGGGCAGAAGGAGTCCCTGATTGACCCACGCAAGACTAGTTTTCCCATCCCCTGTTACTAAGAGTCCATAGTTATGGTTAAAGGGAACCAGGATATCCCGATCTGATCCCGTTACTTCAAGTGTGGGCTGACATTGCCACTAAGAAGCCTGCAAATATAAAAGACTTACTCCCTCCCACAAAGAAAGGGCCCTTGTTTCCAAGGTTTCAGGAAACATGGAAGGACCGGAAAAACAAAAGGTCCAAGTTCCCAAAACCACATAGGTGGAGGCCATCCCTCCCCATCACCCTCCCCCACCCCTCCCCTCCCTCACCCCTCCCCTCCCCCATCACTCCCCCACCCCTCCCCTCCCCTCCCCTCCCCATCACTCTCCCCTAATCGGCTTTATCCCATTTTGCAGGAGAACTCTGGGAGTGGGAGAGCTGGCTTCAAACCCTTTCTTTCAACCCCCGCCCTATAAGGTTTCTAGGGTCCAGAAATAGAAAACTTCTAACAGGCCCTTATTGAGTCACTCCCTCCCCCACCGACCCCCCAAACTCACCCCCACCCCTTACAAGCATTCCCCCACACACACTAGTACTGGTATGACTTCCATACTCATCAGCCCACCTGGAATGCTTGCCAACAACTTCTCCAGGTGCTGTTCACAACGGAGGAGGGTAGCCCTTCCAGACAGAGGCCCAGTAAGCAGTCAGTGAACCTGATGGTCAGCGAGCGGGCACTCCCCACTTGAGAGAAACTCTTTTGGCCACTACACCAACAATGTGGGATCTCAATTCCTAGCAAGGCCCAGAGGACTTTACCAGGTATCAACCATTGCTCTTACATGACCCTCTGCAGAAGAGCTAGGAAACCTATGAATTTATCTAAGGTCAGTGAGAATTTTCAGGTTCCTATAAGAGAATATCCGCCTGCCTTTCTAGAGTGGCTGAGGGAAGCCTACGGGCTTTATACCCCTAACGGCCCGGAGGCACTGAAAACAGGAGGGCAATAAGTATTGCCTTTATTACTCAGTCAGTCTGCCTCAGACATGACAAAGAAGTGGGAAGGGTTTGAAGGGAAAAATCTTAGCGATTTGGTATAAGTGGCTCATTGAGTGTATAACAACAGAGATGACCCTAGCACGACAGAGACAAAGAAGCTAGCTAAAATAATCGTAATTGCCATGAGATACCCCAGAGACTCAGGAAAAGGAGAGCATGGCCCACTCACGGAGAGACTAACCTGTGGGCACCGCCAAGCCATGGGGAAGGACCAATGTGCCTACTGCAGGAAAGAAGGACACTGGAAAAATCATTGCCTTGAAAACCCCAGGAGAGGTGCACGACCCTCCACTAGAGTGGATGGGCCTCATCTGCACGTAGAAAGACCCAAGCAAGAGACAATAATGCTTGAAGAAGCTCAATGAAGGGGTCAGGGCTCTGTTTCACTTCGCCGCCAAAAGCCCAGGCTAACTCTCCAAGTAGGAGGCCAGGCAGTAAATTTCTTGGTGGACACAGGGGCCACCTTGTCAGGTTCAGAAAGGAATATGGGCACATTTTCAAGAAGAAAGATGTGAATTACTGTGAGCCTATGATTCCTTCCACAGATAACTCACACCAGAAGGTTTGCATGGAGGGTAGGTGGGTTTCCCAAGACAACAAAATAACAAATATCTATCAGCCCTTTGGCCCAGTTAGCCACCTGGTTATGATATCACTGGCTTCTGGCTCAGCTGCTGAGCCAGTGAAGCAGTTATAGCAGGAAAAGACTAGGTGGCCAGTGGCCATCAACGGAAGGACCAAATCTCCACAGTGGGCTTCCTGTTTCAATATGGAGCCACGTATGTTACCTGCTGGACACCATCTCTATCCTGAGCTCATAATTGCCATCGCAGGTCTAGAATGCGGCGCGCAGGTACACACTATATGAAACAGTCTCTGATTAACCCCTCTCGATAACTTGCTGACATGGGAGTCTGGATAATCCTGTACATTTACTTTGCAGATTAGAAAACTCACTCAAAAACACACGGGAGTTGACCCAGAGACACACAACTGGTTAACAACAAAGTCATATTCACAACCAGCGTCTGGACCAAGAGCACGGTGCCCCACAGAACTGTGCCCATCGAGCAGTCAATATCTCCTGGACTCTCAAAAGATCTGAGCTGATACCCACCCCCCCCCACATCCTTGCAGCCCCAAAAGATTGTATTTCACAGGATGGCACCGGATCTGCAGCTCGCGGAGAGGGACATATCTGATCAGAGAACACAGGGCAGAACAAGGGGGAGGAGGGGAGAATGGAGCACATCCTGGCCCAATACACCTTGAGGATGATGTTCCCAATCAGAGAAGCCAATCCACAGAGAAGACCACATGGGCAGCCCCACGATGAGAAACGTCCCTCAAAGACCCATAGCCTTAGAGGGGACAACACTGGACACACAGTGTGGGAACTGCGCCCGAACTGATCCTGCCACTTCGATGCATGACACTAAGAGAGTGCAGCGGAAGAGTAAGAAAACGGAGCATCAAAGTCCCCGGGGAATGCCAAAGGTGGACTTTGTGGTCAGGGTTCGGTGCCCCCACAGACTGCACTGGAAAACACTCCTAAAGTTCACCACACAGTCCTTGTACTTTTCTTTCTGGTTAGTGTTGTTTTCTTTTAGTGTCATTGGATTTGGGTTGGGTTTTGTTTTCATTTTTGTTTGTTTTTTTTTCTTTTTGCTGCTTGGTTTAGCTCAGTCTTGTTTTGTGCATGTTATTACCTTTACAGGTCTGTCTAATTAAGAGAGGCTGGATGAACAATCTGGAGGAGTAAACATGTGACCGGCCCTTTCCATTGGGCATGGGAGTGAGCACGGTGGGGGGAAAGGAAGTGCTGTAAAGAAACCCAGAGACAAGGGTACAACAAGTGATGGAAAACGGTAGTGAGGGGGATGTAGGAGGCCTGGTAGGGCGTGATCAAAGGTAATGTAACCAAGAGGAATTACTGAAACCCAAAGGAAGACTGAGCATGTCAGTGGGCACAAGAGGAAAATCAAAGAGTATAGAAGAGTGAGCTGGGAAGCAAGGGCCAGTTATAGACGTCTAAATAAAGGCATGTACATATGTACATATATTTACAAAGGGGCATGGGGAAATAGATCTATGTCCATATGTTTATAGATTTAGTATTAAGGTAGCAGATGGACATAGGGCCTCCGCTCAAGGACTCCCTCATTGCAATAACACTGTTCTATTAAATTGGCATTCTAAGATGCTCACCTTCCCTACACAATCACTGACCACAAAGCGGCTGCATAAGCAAATGTGGTGAAGAAAGCCGATGGTGTCCAGCTACCTAAAGATATAGCGTGAGGGGTCTTAAAGGCCTGAGGGTAAAGAAACAGCCATCTGGCTCTGAAGCAACAGAGCCCACATGGAGAAAGCATACCAGCCTGTGTGATCACAAAGTTTTAAAGGGATAAGGCAACAGGCATCATGAGAACAAAAAAATCTTATCATGGAGAATGAGAGGGGACTGCCGGGTATAGACCCAAAACCTATTTGCAGTGCACTGGACATCCCCTTACAGAAGGATCTCAGAGTGGAGATTAAAGAATACAGGGTATGAGACAGCAAAGATGAAACACAACTTTCCTCTAGTTCTTAATGCTTTCTCTTGCCCCACTATCATGATCCCAGTTCTACCATACTAATCTGGCCAAACTAGAGAAGGTATTCTAGTACCGATAGGAATTTCAAACATGGGGAATCCAGAGTGGATGGGCCCTTTACCAGTGTTATGAATGGAGATACTGGAAGGGTGGAGGAAGGGCAGGATGGAAAGTGGGAACCGATTACAAGGATCTTCATTGACCTCAAAAGAAAGGTGGGTGAAAATATGACAAAAGAATTAGTACATTTCCAAGGATTGATGAGGGATGGGTGGCGGGCATTGAGGGGGGAAAAATGAGGAGCTGAGGCCAGGGGCTTGGGTGGAGAGTGGATATTTTGTGAATAAGGAGGGCAATTAATGTACAGATGTGCTTCAAACAGATGATGTATTTATGGATTGTGGTTAGTGTTGTAGGAGCCACTAATGAAAAGATCATAAAAGAAACAAAAATAATCTTGGCAGAGGGCTCATGCAAGGATGATCTCAGGCTGGATTAGACCAGTCAAAACAGCTACTGGAGTCGCCTCACCCTGTGTCTATTACTGAGTCAGCCATGATGCTTAGGACCCACAGCCCCAGCAGCTGGCCAGAGAGGGAGGTGGATCTCTGAGGCCATTCCACAGGGGGAATGGTCCTCTGTCCTGCAGGGCCCACCCTCCTTTGTAAGCATGCTGCCTGGGGCAAGGCTTTCATGGAGTCCACACCATGGGAGCTCTACTACTCATGGGGGATTGGCAGGAAGCCTCTGCTCATGCGCACACACCACCAACTAGCTGGAGGATCTCCGTGAACAAAGCCTGAGGCAGACAACAAGCCCACTAACTGATGCTGTAAGAGATACAATCAGCATCCAGAAACCTGCAACTGGGAGTAAGAGGCAGCATACCTTGGTCCCAGCCCCTCCCACTCTAATCTACAAGGAGTGACATTGCAAAGCAGAGGGTTTTCATAAAGCACTTCCAGGACTGTGGAATGAGCAGCCTCGTTTGTGGACATGGATACTCTGTGATCCAGACGTACTACCTCCTCCCTTACAGTCAGCTGAGACAAAAACCCTTGCAAGCAGAAAGCCATGCATCTGAACAGTATCCACCAGCCACTCATGTGCAGCACAGCTGCCTCCAAAGAGCCTTCCTGAGTGAGAGAGAAATCATGCAGAAGCCTGGTCTGCACTCAAGAGAGTTTTATGAGCGTTAGGGAGGCGTGGTGGGCAAGTCTGGCCGACCCCAGTGGCTGAATTGAATTTACATGGCCTAGATTGGTCAATCCAGGTACAGGAACCACCCAGGTGACCTCCCCTTCATGGCCAGAAATCTGGACCTCTGAGCATGCACAGGGTGCCTCTCCTAACTGGGCTCTTATCTTGGCCCTATGGGCATGCATAACGGATGCCCCAGTCCCTAGTATAGCTACCTAACATTTGCCCCCCTGAAGAGATATGGACCCAAATCTTTGGGGGTACTGGGCGACGACATCTCTAGCTGCTTCCTGCTGGCAAAAGGGGCGAGGTGGGGCTTTGGGTCCATACCCTTCCTACACTGCTGGGAGGGGTTGTCCATTGAGGGCAACTTTATCCAGGATGGATAAGGTTGAGGTGGTCCAGGAGATGGTAGTCGTGGACCTGGCACACTTGGTTCAGAAGCTTTAATCACCCGATAACTTCTGAGAAAAACAAACGGTCTAAAAGGTGAACAGTTTCACTACGACAAGGCTAAGCTTGTGAGGTGGCAGTGGCCTTGAAATTAGGTGAGTGTCACAGGAAACAAAAATAATCTTAGGATTACCAGACATGTGTGTTTGTTCATTGGAAGTACAGGAAGAGAGATAAAAGCATTCACACTTTCCCCTAGGAGGGCACAGGTTTGGGCACTACTAGGTGCAGTCTGATCACTGATTCATTTATGATGCTAAGGTCTTGGACCCGCTGATAAGACCCATCCTTCTTTTTAACCCTATAACGCTTCAATTTTAATTTTGGGAAAAATTTTCTTTTTGTTGTGGACTTTCATAGTTATAAATATATATATGTATTAATATATACATTTTTTAATGTTATGAAAACATCATGCTTCGCGTTATAGAGTTAAATGGAAATAATGGGCTAGTGCAGGACGAGTCAAAAGTGACCAAAATAGAGTAACTGCCTAAGCCATTTTGAATTTTCTTGGGTTCAATTGGAGTAAATGCTTGTAAATTACCCGGGCTCCAAATTCCCATGGTGCCTCCTACAACGGGTAGAATGTTCAGGGATGTTTCAGGGCTGGGAGATTAATAACCCCTAAGTCCAGGATACCTTAGGGCAGGGGTCCTTAAACTGTTTACCCAGGGGGCCAGTTCACTATCCCTCAGGCCTTTTGAAGGAAAGACTATAGTTTAAAAAAACAAATATTACGAACAAATTCATGTGCACACTGCACATCTTGATTTGAAGTTCAGAAAAAAAAATAAATGGGGCACATACACCCGGCAGAAAGGATCAACGTCCTCGGCTGTCTGCATGTGGCCCACAGGTTGTAGTTTGAGGACCCCTGCTCTCGGCATTCACCAAGAGGATGTGGTTTCAACCCAAAAGCTTGGAGACTCTACAATTTGTTTAAAAGTGATGGGGCAGAAGGAGTCCCTGATTGACCCACGCAAGACTAGTTTTCCCATCCCCTATTACTAAGAGTTCATAGTTATGGTTAAAGGGAACCAGGATATCCCAATCTGATCCCGTTACTTCAAGTGTGGGCTGACATTGCCACTAAGAAGCCTGCAAATATAAAAGACTTACTCCCTCCCGCAAAGGAAGGGTCCTTGTTTCCAAGGTTTCAGGAAACATGGAAGGACCAGAAAAACAAACGGTCCAAGTTCCCAAAACCACATAGGTGGAGGCCATCCCTCCCCATCACCCTCCCCCACCCCTCCCCTCCCTCACCCTCCCCTCCCCCATCACTCCCCCACCCCTCCCCTCCCCTCCCCTCCCCATCACTCTCCCCTAATCGGCTTTATCCCATTTTGCAGGAGAACTCTGGGAGTGGGAGAGCTGGCTTCAAACCCTTTCTTTCAACCCCCGCCCTATAAGGTTTCTAGGGTCCAGAAATAGAAAACTTCTAACAGGCCCTTATTGAGTCACTCCCTCCCCCACCGGCCCCCCAAACTCACCCCCACCCCTAACAAGCAGCCCCCAACACACACTAGTACTGGTATGACTTCCATACTCATCAGCCCACCTGGAATGCTTGCCAACAACTTCTCCAGGTGCTGTTCACAACGGAGGAGGGTAGCCCTTCCAGACAGAGGCCCAGTAAGCAGTCAGTGAACCTGATGGTCAGCGAGCGGGCACTCCCCACTTGAGAGAAACTCTTTTGGCCACTACACCAACAATGTGGGATCTCAATTCCTAGCAAGGCCCAGAGGATTTTACCAGGTATCAACCATTGCTCTTACATGACCCTCTGCAGAAGAGCTAGGAAACCTATGAATTTATCTAAGGTCAGTGAGAATTTTCAGGTTCCTATAAGAGAATATCCGCCTGCCTTTCTAGAGTGGCTGCGGGGAGCCTACGGGCTTTATACCCCTAACGGCCCGGAGGCACTGAAAACAGGAGGGCAATAAGTATTGCCTTTATTACTCAGTCAGTCTGCCTCAGACATGACAAAGAAGTGGGAAGGGTTTGAAGGGAAAAATCTTAGCGATTTGGTACAAGTGGCTCATTGAGTGTATAACAACAGAGATGACCCTAGCACGACAGAGACAAAGAAGCTAGCTAAAATAATCATAATTGCCATGAGATACCCCAGAGACTCAGGAAAAGGAGAGCATGGCCCACTCACGGAGAGACTAACCTGTGGGCACCGCCAAGCCATGGGGAAGGACCAATGTGCCTACTGCAGGAAAGAAGGACACTGGAAAAATCAGTGCCTTGAAAACCCCAGGAGAGGTGCACGACCCTCCACTAGAGTGGATGGGCCTCATCTGCACGTAGAAAGACCCAAGCAAGAGACAATAATGCTTGAAGAAGCTCAATGAAGGGGTCAGGGCTCTGTTTCACTTCGCCGCCAAAAGCCCAGGCTAACTCTCCAAGTAGGAGGCCAGGCAGTAAATTTCTTGGTGGACACAGGGGCCACCTTGTCAGGTTCAGAAAGGAATATGGGCACATTTTCAAGAAGAAAGATGTGAATTACTGTGAGCCTATGATTCCTTCCACAGATAACTCACACCAGAAGGTTTGCATGGAGGGTAGGTGGGTTTCCCAAGACAACAAAATAACAAATATCTATCAGCCCTTTGGCCCAGTTAGCCACCTGGTTATGATATCACTGGCTTCTGGCTCAGCTGCTGAGCCAGTGAAGCACTTATAGCAGGAGAAGACTAGGTGGCCGGTGGCCATCAACGGAAGGACCAAATCTCCACAGTGGGCTTCCTGTTTCAATATGGAGCCACGTATGTTACCTGCTGGACACCATCTCTATCCTGAGCTCATAATTGCCATCGCAGGTCTAGAATGCGGCACGCAGGTACACACTATATGAAACAGTCTCTGATTAACCCCTCTCGATAACTTGCTGACATGGGAGTCTGGATAATCCTGTACATTTACTTTGCAGATTAGAAAACTCACTCAAAAACACACGGGAGTTGACCCAGAGACACACAACTGGTTAACAACAAAGTCATATTCACAACCAGCGTCTGGACCAAGAGCACGGTGCCCCACAGAACTGTGCCCATCGAGCAGTCAATATCTCCTGGAATCTCAAAAGATCTGAGCTGATACCCACCCCCCCCCCACATCCTTGCAGCCCCAAAAGATTGTATTTCACAGGATGGCACCGGATCTGCAGCTCGCGGAGAGGGACATATCTGATCAGAGAACACAGGGCAGAACAAGGGGGAGGAGGGGAGAATGGAGCACATCCTGGCCCAATACACCTTGAGGATGATGTTCCCAATCAGAGAAGCCAATCCACAGAGAAGACCACATGGGCAGCCCCACGATGAGAAACGTCCCTCAAAGACCCATAGCCTTAGAGGGGACAACACTGGACACACAGTGTGGGAACTGCGCCCGAACTGATCCTGCCACTTCGATGCATGACACTAAGAGAGTGCAGCGGAAGAGTAAGAAAACGGAGCATCAAAGTCCCCGGGGAATGCCAAAGGTGGACTTTGTGGTCAGGGTTCGGTGCCCCCACAGACTGCACTGGAAAACACTCCTAAAGTTCACCACACAGTCCTTGTACTTTTCTTTCTGGTTAGTGTTGTTTTCTTTTAGTGTCATTGGATTTGGGTTGGGTTTTGTTTTCATTTTTGTTTGTTTTTTTTTCTTTTTGCTGCTTGGTTTAGCTCAGTCTTGTTTTGTGCATGTTATTACCTTTACAGGTCTGTCTAATTAAGAGAGGCTGGATGAACAATCTGGAGGAGTAAACATGTGACCGGCCCTTTCCATTGGGCATGGGAGTGAGCACGGTGGGGGGAAAGGAAGTGGTGTAAAGAAACCCAGAGACAAGGGTACAACAAGTGATGGAAAACGGTAGTGAGGGGGATGTAGGAGGCCTGGTAGGGCGTGATCAAAGGTAATGTAACCAAGAGGAATTACTGAAACCCAAAGGAAGACTGAGCATGTCAGTGGGCACAAGAGGAAAATCAAAGAGTATAGAAGAGTGAGCTGGGAAGCAAGGGCCAGTTATAGACGTCTAAATAAAGGCATGTACATATGTACATATATTTACAAAGGGGCATGGGGAAATAGATCTATGTCCATATGTTTATAGATTTAGTATTAAGGTAGCAGATGGACATAGGGCCTCCGCTCAAGGACTCCCTCATTGCAATAACACTGTTCTATTAAATTGGCATTCTAACATGCTCACCTTCCCTACACAATCACTGACCACAAAGCGGCTGCATAAGCAAATGTGGTGAAGAAAGCCGATGGTGTCCAGCTACCTAAAGATATAGCGTGTGGGGTCTTAAAGGCCTGAGGGTAAAGAAACAGCCATCTGGCTCTGAAGCAACAGAGCCCACATGGAGAAAGCATACCAGCCTGTGTGATCACAAAGTTTTAAAGGGATAAGGCAACAGGCATCATGAGAACAAAAAAATCTTATCATGGAGAATGAGAGGGGACTGCCGGGTATAGACCCAAAACCTATTTGCAGTGCACTGGACATCCCCTTACAGAAGGATCTCAGAGTGGAGATTAAAGAATACAGGGTATGAGACAGCAAAGATGAAACACAACTTTCCTCTAGTCCTTAATGCTTTCTCTTGCCCCACTATCATGATCCCAGTTCTACCATACTAATCTGGCCAAACTAGAGAAGGTATTCTAGTACCGATAGGAATTTCAAACACGGGGGATCCAGAGTGGATGGGCCCTTTACCAGTGTTATGAGTGGAGATACTGGGACGGTGGAGGAAGGGCAGGATGGAAAGTGGGAACCGATTACAAGGATCTTCATTGACCTCAAAATAAAGGTGGGTGAAAATATGACAAAAGAATTAGTACATTTCCAAGGATTGATGAGGGATGGGTGGCGGGCATTGAGGGGGGAAAAATGAGGAGCTGAGGCCAGGGGCTTGGGTGGAGAGTGGATATTTTGTGAATAAGGAGGGCAATTAATGTACAGATGTGCTTCAAACAGATGATGTATTTATGGATTGTGGTTAGTGTTGTAGGAGCCACTAATGAAAAGATCATAAAAGAAACAAAAATAATCTTGGCAGAGGGCTCATGCAAGGATGATCTCAGGCTGGATTAGACCAGTCAAAACAGCTACTGGAGTCGCCTCACTCTGTGTCTATTACTGAGTCAGCCATGATGCTTAGGACCCACAGCCCCAGCAGCTGGCCAGAGAGGGAGGTGGATCTCTGAGGCCATTCCACAGGGGGAATGGTCCTCTGTCCTGCAGGGCCCACCCTCCTTTGTAAGCATGCTGCCTGGGGCAAGGCTTTCATGGAGTCCACACCATGGGAGCTCTACTACTCATGGGGGATTGGCAGGAAGCCTCTGCTCATGCGCACACACCACCAACTAGCTGGAGGATCTCCGTGAACAAAGCCTGAGGCAGACAACAAGCCCACTAACTGATGCTGTAAGAGATACAATCAGCATCCAGAAACCTGCAACTGGGAGTAAGAGGCAGCATACCTTGGTCCCAGCCCCTCCCACTCTAATCTACAAGGAGTGACATTGCAAAGCAGAGGGTTTTCATAAAGCACTTCCAGGACTGTGGAATGAGCAGCCTCGTTTGTGGACATGGATACTCTGTGATCCAGACGTACTACCTCCTCCCTTACAGTCAGCTGAGACAAAAACCCTTGCAAGCAGAAAGCCATGCATCTGAACAGTATCCACCAGCCACTCATGTGCAGCACAGCTGCCTCCAAAGAGCCTTCCTGAGTGAGAGAGAAATCATGCAGAAGCCTGGTCTGCACTCAAGAGAGTTTTATGAGCGTTAGGGAGGCGTGGTGGGCAAGTCTGGTCGACCCCAGTGGCTGAATTGAATTTACATGGCCTAGATTGGTCAATCCAGGTACAGGAACCACCCAGGTGACCTCCCCTTCATGGCCAGAAATCTGGACCTCTGAGCATGCACAGGGTGCCTCTCCTAACTGGGCTCTTATCTTGGCCCTATGGGCATGCATAAAGGATGCCCCAGTCCCTAGTATAGCTACCTAACATTTGCCCCCCTGAAGAGATATGGACCCAAATCTTTGGGGGTACTGGGCGACGACATCTCTAGCTGCTTCCTGCTGGCAAAAGGGGCGAGGTGGGGCTTTGGGTCCATACCCTTCCTACACTGCTAGGAGGGGTTGTCCATTGAGGGCAACTTTATCCAGGATGGATAAGGTTGAGGTGGTCCAGGAGATGGTAGTCGTGGACCTGGCACACTTGGTTCAGAAGCTTTAATCACCCGATAACTTCTGAGAAAAACAAACGGTCTAAAAGGTGAACAGTTTGACTACGACAAGGCTAAGCTTGTGAGGTGGCAGAGGCCTTGAAATTAGGTGAGTGTCACAGGAAACAAAAATAATCTTAGGATTACCAGACATGTGTGTTTGTTCATTGGAAGTACAGGAAGAGGGATAAAAGCATTCACACTTTCCCCTAGGAGGGCACAGGTTTGGGCACTACTAGGTGCAGTCTGATCACTGATTCATTTATGATGCTAAGGTCTTGGACCCGCTGATAAGACCCATCCTTCTTTTTAACCCTATAACGCTTCAATTTTAATTTTGGGAAAAAATTTTCTTTTTGTTGTGGACTTTCATAGTTATAAATATAAATATATGTATTAATATATACATTTTTTAATGTTATGAAAACATCATGCTTCGCGTTATAGAGTTAAATGGAAATAATGGGCTAGTGCAGGACGAGTCAAAAGTGACCAAAATAGAGTAACTGCCTAAGTCATTTTGAATTTTCTTGGGTTCAATTGGAGTAAAGGCTTGTAAATTACCCGGGGTCCAAATTCCCATGGTGCCTCCTACAACGGGTAGAATGTTCAGGGATGTTTCAGGGCTGGGAGATTAATAACCACTAAGTCCAGGATACCTTAGGGCAGGGGTCCTTAAACTGTTTACCCAGGGGGCCAGTTCACTATCCCTCAGGCCTTTTGAAGGAAAGACTATAGTTTAAAAAAACAAATATTACGAACAAATTCATGTGCACACTGCACATCTTGATTTGAAGTTCAAAAAAAAAATAAATGGGGCACATACACCCGGCAGAAAGGATCAACGTCCTCGGCTGTCTGCATGTGGCCCACAGGTTGTAGTTTGAGGACCCCTGCTCTCGGCATTCACCAAGAGGATGTGGTTTCAACCCAAAAGCTTGGAGACTCTACAATTGGTTTAAAAGTGATGGGGCAGAAGGAGTCCCTGATTGACCCACGCAAGACTAGTTTTCCCACCCCCTATTACTAAGAGTTCATAGTTATGGTTAAAGGGAACCAGGATATCCCGATCTGATCCCGTTACTTCAAGTGTGGGCTGACATTGCCACTAAGAAGCCTGCAAATATAAAAGACTTACTCCCTCCCGCAAAGAAAGGGCCCTTGTTTCCAAGGTTTCAGGAAACATGGAAGGACCGGAAAAACAAACGGTCCAAGTTCCCAAAACCACATAGGTGGAGGCCATCCCTCCCCATCACCCTCCCCCACCCCTCCCCTCCCTCACCCCTCCCCTCCCCCATCACTCCCCCACCCCTCCCCTCCCCTCCCCTCCCCATCACTCTCCCCTAATCGGCTTTATCCCATTTTGCAGGAGAACTCTGGGAGTGGGAGAGCTGGCTTCAAACCCTTTCTTTCAACCCCCGCCCTATAAGGTTTCTAGGGTCCAGAAATAGAAAACTTCTAACAGGCCCTTATTGAGTCACTCCCTCCCCCACCGGCCCCCCAAACTCACCCCCACCCCTAACAAGCAGCCCCCCACACACACTAGTACTGGTATGACTTCCATACTCATCAGCCCACCTGGAATGCTTGCCAACAACTTCTCCAGGTGCTGTTCACAACGGAGGAGGGTAGCCCTTCCAGACAGAGGCCCAGTAAGCAGTCAGTGAACGTGATGGTCAGCGAGCGGGCACTCCCCACTTGAGAGAAACTCTTTTGGCCACTACACCAACAATGTGGGATCTCAATTCCTAGCAAGGCCCAGAGGACTTTACCAGGTATCAACCATTGCTCTTACATGACCCTCTGCAGAAGAGCTAGGAAACCTATGAATTTATCTAAGGTCAGTGAGAATTTTCAGGTTCCTATAAGAGAATATCCGCCTGCCTTTCTAGAGTGGCTGAGGGGAGCCTACGGGCTTTATACCCCTAATGTCCCGGAGGCACTGAAAACAGGAGGGCAATAAGTATTGCCTTTATTACTCAGTCAGTCTGCCTCAGACATGACAAAGAAGTGGGAAGGGTTTGAAGGGAAAAATCTTAGCGATTTGGTACAAGTGGCTCATTGAGTGTACAACAACAGAGATGACCCTAGCACGACAGAGACAAAGAAGCTAGCTAAAATACTAGGAATTGCCATGAGAGACCCCAGAGACTCAGGAAAAGGAGAGCATGGCCCACTCACGGAGAGACTAACCTGTGGGCACCGCCAAGCCATGGGGAAGGACCAATGTGCCTACTGCAGGAAAGAAGGACACTGGAAAAATCAGTGCCTTGAAAACCCCAGGAGAGGTGCACGACCCTCCACTAGAGTGGATGGGCCTCATCTGCACGTAGAAAGACCCAAGCAAGAGACAATAATGCTTGAAGAAGCTCAATGAAGGGGTCAGGGCTCTGTTTCACTTCGCCGCCAAAAGCCCAGGCTAACTCTCCAAGTAGGAGGCCAGGCAGTAAATTTCTTGGTGGACACAGGGGCCACCTTGTCAGGTTCAGAAAGGAATATGGGCACATTTTCAAGAAGAAAGATGTGAATTACTGTGAGCCTATGATTCCTTCCACAGATAACTCACACCAGAAGGTTTGCATGGAGGGTAGGTGGGTTTCCCAAGACAACAAAATAACAAATATCTATCAGCCCTTTGGCCCAGTTAGCCACCTGGTTATGATATCACTGGCTTCTGGCTCAGCTGCTGAGCCAGTGAAGCACTTATAGCAGGAGAAGACTAGGTGGCCGGTGGCCATCAACGGAAGGACCAAATCTCCACAGTGGGCTTCCTGTTTCAATATGGAGCCACGTATGTTACCTGCTGGACACCATCTCTATCCTGAGCTCATAATTGCCATCGCAGGTCTAGAATGCGGCACGCAGGTACACACTATATGAAACAGTCTCTGATTAACCCCTCTCGATAACTTGCTGACATGGGAGTCTGGATAATCCTGTACATTTACTTTGCAGATTAGAAAACTCACTCAAAAACACACGGGAGTTGACCCAGAGACACACAACTGGTTAACAACAAAGTCATATTCACAACCAGCGTCTGGACCAAGAGCACGGTGCCCCACAGAACTGTGCCCATCGAGCAGTCAATATCTCCTGGAATCTCAAAAGATCTGAGCTGATACCCACCCCCCCCCCACATCCTTGCAGCCCCAAAAGATTGTATTTCACAGGATGGCACCGGATCTGCAGCTCGCGGAGAGGGACATATCTGATCAGAGAACACAGGGCAGAACAAGGGGGAGGAGGGGAGAATGGAGCACATCCTGGCCCAATACACCTTGAGGATGATGTTCCCAATCAGAGAAGCCAATCCACAGAGAAGACCACATGGGCAGCCCCACGATGAGAAACGTCCCTCAAAGACCCATAGCCTTAGAGGGGACAACACTGGACACACAGTGTGGGAACTGCGCCCGAACTGATCCTGCCACTTCGATGCATGACACTAAGAGAGTGCAGCGGAAGAGTAAGAAAACGGAGCATCAAAGTCCCCGGGGAATGCCAAAGGTGGACTTTGTGGTCAGGGTTCGGTGCCCCCACAGACTGCACTGGAAAACACTCCTAAAGTTCACCACACAGTCCTTGTACTTTTCTTTCTGGTTAGTGTTGTTTTCTTTTAGTGTCATTGGATTTGGGTTGGGTTTTGTTTTCATTTTTGTTTGTTTTTTTTTCTTTTTGCTGCTTGGTTTAGCTCAGTCTTGTTTTGTGCATGTTATTACCTTTACAGGTCTGTCTAATTAAGAGAGGCTGGATGAACAATCTGGAGGAGTAAACATGTGACCGGCCCTTTCCATTGGGCATGGGAGTGAGCACGGTGGGGGGAAAGGAAGTGGTGTAAAGAAACCCAGAGACAAGGGTACAACAAGTGATGGAAAACGGTAGTGAGGGGGATGTAGGAGGCCTGGTAGGGCGTGATCAAAGGTAATGTAACCAAGAGGAATTACTGAAACCCAAAGGAAGACTGAGCATGTCAGTGGGCACAAGAGGAAAATCAAAGAGTATAGAAGAGTGAGCTGGGAAGCAAGGGCCAGTTATAGACGTCTAAATAAAGGCATGTACATATGTACATATATTTACAAAGGGGCATGGGGAAATAGATCTATGTCCATATGTTTATAGATTTAGTATTAAGGTAGCAGATGGACATAGGGCCTCCGCTCAAGGACTCCCTCATTGCAATAACACTGTTCTATTAAATTGGCATTCTAAGATGCTCACCTTCCCTACACAATCACTGACCACAAAGCGGCTGCATAAGCAAATGTGGTGAAGAAAGCCGATGGTGTCCAGCTACCTAAAGATATAGCGTGTGGGGTCTTAAAGGCCTGAGGGTAAAGAAACAGCCATCTGGCTCTGAAGCAACAGAGCCCACATGGAGAAAGCATACCAGCCTGTGTGATCACAAAGTTTTAAAGGGATAAGGCAACAGGCATCATGAGAACAAAAAAATCTTATCATGGAGAATGAGAGGGGACTGCCGGGTATAGACCCAAAACCTATTTGCAGTGCACTGGACATCCCCTTACAGAAGGATCTCAGAGTGGAGATTAAAGAATACAGGGTATGAGACAGCAAAGATGAAACACAACTTTCCTCTAGTTCTTAATGCTTTCTCTTGCCCCACTATCATGATCCCAGTTCTACCATACTAATCTGGCCAAACTAGAGAAGGTATTCTAGTACCGATAGGAATTTCAAACACGGGGGATCCAGAGTGGATGGGCCCTTTACCAGTGTTATGAGTGGAGATACTGGGACGGTGGAGGAAGGGCAGGATGGAAAGTGGGAACCGATTACAAGGATCTTCATTGACCTCAAAATAAAGGTGGGTGAAAATATGACAAAAGAATTAGTACATTTCCAAGGATTGATGAGGGATGGGTGGCGGGCATTGAGGGGGGAAAAATGAGGAGCTGAGGCCAGGGGCTTGGGTGGAGAGTGGATATTTTGTGAATAAGGAGGGCAATTAATGTACAGATGTGCTTCAAACAGATGATGTATTTATGGATTGTGGTTAGTGTTGTAGGAGCCACTAATGAAAAGATCATAAAAGAAACAAAAATAATCTTGGCAGAGGGCTCATGCAAGGATGATCTCAGGCTGGATTAGACCAGTCAAAACAGCTACTGGAGTCGCCTCACCCTGTGTCTATTACTGAGTCAGCCATGATGCTTAGGACCCACAGCCCCAGCAGCTGGCCAGAGAGGGAGGTGGATCTCTGAGGCCATTCCACAGGGGGAATGGTCCTCTGTCCTGCAGGGCCCACCCTCCTTTGTAAGCATGCTGCCTGGGGCAAGGCTTTCATGGAGTCCACACCATGGGAGCTCTACTACTCATGGGGGATTGGCAGGAAGCCTCTGCTCATGCGCACACACCACCAACTAGCTGGAGGATCTCCGTGAACAAAGCCTGAGGCAGACAACAAGCCCACTAACTGATGCTGTAAGAGATACAATCAGCATCCAGAAACCTGCAACTGGGAGTAAGAGGCAGCATACCTTGGTCCCAGCCCCTCCCACTCTAATCTACAAGGAGTGACATTGCAAAGCAGAGGGTTTTCATAAAGCACTTCCAGGACTGTGGAATGAGCAGCCTCGTTTGTGGACATGGATACTCTGTGATCCAGACGTACTACCTCCTCCCTTACAGTCAGCTGAGACAAAAACCCTTGCAAGCAGAAAGCCATGCATCTGAACAGGATCCACCAGCCACTCATGTGCAGCACAGCTGCCTCCAAAGAGCCTTCCTGAGTGAGAGAGAAATCATGCAGAAGCCTGGTCTGCACTCAAGAGAGTTTTATGAGCGTTAGGGAGGCGTGGTGGGCAAGTCTGGCCGACCCCAGTGGCTGAATTGAATTTACATGGCCTAGATTGGTCAATCCAGGTACAGGAACCACCCAGGTGACCTCCCCTTCATGGCCAGAAATCTGGACCTCTGAGCATGCACAGGGTGCCTCTCCTAACTGGGCTCTTATCTTGGCCCTATGGGCATGCATAAAGGATGCCCCAGTCCCTAGTATAGCTACCTAACATTTGCCCCCCTGAAGAGATATGGACCCAAATCTTTGGGGGTACTGGGCGACGACATCTCTAGCTGCTTCCTGCTGGCAAAAGGGGCGAGGTGGGGCTTTGGGTCCATACCCTTCCTACACTGCTAGGAGGGGTTGTCCATTGAGGGCAACTTTATCCAGGATGGATAAGGTTGAGGTGGTCCAGGAGATGGTAGTCGTGGACCTGGCACACTTGGTTCAGAAGCTTTAATCACCCGATAACTTCTGAGAAAAACAAACGGTCTAAAAGGTGAACAGTTTGACTACGACAAGGCTAAGCTTGTGAGGTGGCAGAGGCCTTGAAATTAGGTGAGTGTCACAGGAAACAAAAATAATCTTAGGATTACCAGACATGTGTGTTTGTTCATTGGAAGTACAGGAAGAGGGATAAAAGCATTCACACTTTCCCCTAGGAGGGCACAGGTTTGGGCACTACTAGGTGCAGTCTGATCACTGATTCATTTATGATGCTAAGGTCTTGGACCCGCTGATAAGACCCATCCTTCTTTTTAACCCTATAACGCTTCAATTTTAATTTTGGGAAAAAATTTTCTTTTTGTTGTGGACTTTCATAGTTATAAATATAAATATATGTATTAATATATACATTTTTTAATGTTATGAAAACATCATGCTTCGCGTTATAGAGTTAAATGGAAATAATGGGCTAGTGCAGGACGAGTCAAAAGTGACCAAAATAGAGTAACTGCCTAAGTCATTTTGAATTTTCTTGGGTTCAATTGGAGTAAAGGCTTGTAAATTACCCGGGGTCCAAATTCCCATGGTGCCTCCTACAACGGGTAGAATGTTCAGGGATGTTTCAGGGCTGGGAGATTAATAACCACTAAGTCCAGGATACCTTAGGGCAGGGGTCCTTAAACTGTTTACCCAGGGGGCCAGTTCACTATCCCTCAGGCCTTTTGAAGGAAAGACTATAGTTTAAAAAAACAAATATTACGAACAAATTCATGTGCACACTGCACATCTTGATTTGAAGTTCAAAAAAAAAATAAATGGGGCACATACACCCGGCAGAAAGGATCAACGTCCTCGGCTGTCTGCATGTGGCCCACAGGTTGTAGTTTGAGGACCCCTGCTCTCGGCATTCACCAAGAGGATGTGGTTTCAACCCAAAAGCTTGGAGACTCTACAATTGGTTTAAAAGTGATGGGGCAGAAGGAGTCCCTGATTGACCCACGCAAGACTAGTTTTCCCACCCCCTATTACTAAGAGTTCATAGTTATGGTTAAAGGGAACCAGGATATCCCGATCTGATCCCGTTACTTCAAGTGTGGGCTGACATTGCCACTAAGAAGCCTGCAAATATAAAAGACTTACTCCCTCCCGCAAAGAAAGGGCCCTTGTTTCCAAGGTTTCAGGAAACATGGAAGGACCGGAAAAACAAACGGTCCAAGTTCCCAAAACCACATAGGTGGAGGCCATCCCTCCCCATCACCCTCCCCCACCCCTCCCCTCCCTCACCCCTCCCCTCCCCCATCACTCCCCCACCCCTCCCCTCCCCTCCCCTCCCCATCACTCTCCCCTAATCGGCTTTATCCCATTTTGCAGGAGAACTCTGGGAGTGGGAGAGCTGGCTTCAAACCCTTTCTTTCAACCCCCGCCCTATAAGGTTTCTAGGGTCCAGAAATAGAAAACTTCTAACAGGCCCTTATTGAGTCACTCCCTCCCCCACCGGCCCCCCAAACTCACCCCCACCCCTAACAAGCAGCCCCCCACACACACTAGTACTGGTATGACTTCCATACTCATCAGCCCACCTGGAATGCTTGCCAACAACTTCTCCAGGTGCTGTTCACAACGGAGGAGGGTAGCCCTTCCAGACAGAGGCCCAGTAAGCAGTCAGTGAACGTGATGGTCAGCGAGCGGGCACTCCCCACTTGAGAGAAACTCTTTTGGCCACTACACCAACAATGTGGGATCTCAATTCCTAGCAAGGCCCAGAGGACTTTACCAGGTATCAACCATTGCTCTTACATGACCCTCTGCAGAAGAGCTAGGAAACCTATGAATTTATCTAAGGTCAGTGAGAATTTTCAGGTTCCTATAAGAGAATATCCGCCTGCCTTTCTAGAGTGGCTGAGGGGAGCCTACGGGCTTTATACCCCTAATGTCCCGGAGGCACTGAAAACAGGAGGGCAATAAGTATTGCCTTTATTACTCAGTCAGTCTGCCTCAGACATGACAAAGAAGTGGGAAGGGTTTGAAGGGAAAAATCTTAGCGATTTGGTACAAGTGGCTCATTGAGTGTACAACAACAGAGATGACCCTAGCACGACAGAGACAAAGAAGCTAGCTAAAATACTAGGAATTGCCATGAGAGACCCCAGAGACTCAGGAAAAGGAGAGCATGGCCCACTCACGGAGAGACTAACCTGTGGGCACCGCCAAGCCATGGGGAAGGACCAATGTGCCTACTGCAGGAAAGAAGGACACTGGAAAAATCAGTGCCTTGAAAACCCCAGGAGAGGTGCACGACCCTCCACTAGAGTGGATGGGCCTCATCTGCACGTAGAAAGACCCAAGCAAGAGACAATAATGCTTGAAGAAGCTCAATGAAGGGGTCAGGGCTCTGTTTCACTTCGCCGCCAAAAGCCCAGGCTAACTCTCCAAGTAGGAGGCCAGGCAGTAAATTTCTTGGTGGACACAGGGGCCACCTTGTCAGGTTCAGAAAGGAATATGGGCACATTTTCAAGAAGAAAGATGTGAATTACTGTGAGCCTATGATTCCTTCCACAGATAACTCACACCAGAAGGTTTGCATGGAGGGTAGGTGGGTTTCCCAAGACAACAAAATAACAAATATCTATCAGCCCTTTGGCCCAGTTAGCCACCTGGTTATGATATCACTGGCTTCTGGCTCAGCTGCTGAGCCAGTGAAGCACTTATAGCAGGAGAAGACTAGGTGGCCGGTGGCCATCAACGGAAGGACCAAATCTCCACAGTGGGCTTCCTGTTTCAATATGGAGCCACGTATGTTACCTGCTGGACACCATCTCTATCCTGAGCTCATAATTGCCATCGCAGGTCTAGAATGCGGCGCGCAGGTACACACTATATGAAACAGTCTCTGATTAACCCCTCTCGATAACTTGCTGACATGGGAGTCTGGATAATCCTGTACATTTACTTTGCAGATTAGAAAACTCACTCAAAAACACACGGGAGTTGACCCAGAGACACACAACTGGTTAGCAACAAAGTCATATTCACAACCAGCGTCTGGACCAAGAGCACGGTGCCCCACAGAACTGTGCCCATCGAGAAGTCAATATCTCCTGGACTCTCAAAAGATCTGAGCTGATACCCACCCCCCCACATCCTTGCAGCCCCAAAAGATTGTATTTCACAGGATGGCACCGGATCTGCAGCTCGCGGAGAGGGACATATCTGATCAGAGAACACAGGGCAGAACAAGGGGGAGGAGGGGAGAATGGAGCATATCCTGGCCCAATACACCTTGAGGATGATGTTCCCAATCAGAGAAGCCAATCCACAGAGAAGACCACATGGGCAGCCCCACGATGAGAAACGTCCCTCAAAGACCCTTAGCCTTAGAGGGGACAACACTGGACACACAGTGTGGGAACTGCGCCCGAACTGATCCTGCCACTTCGATGCATGACACTAAGAGAGTGCAGCGGAAGAGTAAGAAAACGGAGCATCAAAGTCCCCGGGGAATGCCAAAGGTGCACTTTGTGGTCAGGGTTCGGTGCCCCCACAGACTGGACTGGAAAACACTCCTAAAGTTCACCACACAGTCCTTGTACTTTTCTTTCTGGTTAGTGTTGTTGTCTTTTAGTGTCATTGGATTTGGGTTGGGTTTTGTTTTCATTTTTGTTTGTTTTTTTTTTCTTTTTGCTGCTTGGTTTAGCTCAGTCTTGTTTTGTGCATGTTATTACCTTTACAGGTCTGTCTAATTAAGAGAGGCTGGATGAACAATCTGGAGGAGTAAACATGTGACCGGCCCTTTCCATTGGGCATGGGAGTGAGCACGGTGGGGGGAAAGGAAGTGGTGTAAAGAAACCCAGAGACAAGGGTACAACAAGTGATGGAAAACGGTAGTGAGGGGGATGTAGGAGGCCTGGTAGGGCATGATCAAAGGTAATGTAACCAAGAGGAATTACTGAAACCCAAAGGAAGGCTGAGCATGTCAGTGGGCACAAGAGGAAAATCAAAGAGTATAGAAGAGTGAGCTGGGAAGCAAGGGCCAGTTATAGACGTCTAAATAAAGGCATGTACATATGTACATATATTTACAAAGGGGCATGGGGAAATAGATCTATGTCCATATGTTTATAGATTTAGTATTAAGGTAGCAGATGGACATAGGGCCTCCGCTCAAGGACTCCCTCATTGCAATAACACTGTTCTATTAAATTGGCATTCTAAGATGCTCACCTTCCCTACACAATCACTGACCACAAAGCGGCTGCATAAGCAAATGTGGTGAAGAAAGCCGATGGTGTCCAGCTACCTAAAGATATAGCGTGTGGGGTCTTAAAGGCCTGAGGGTAAAGAAACAGCCATCTGGCTCTGAAGCAACAGAGCCCACATGGAGAAAGCATACCAGCCTGTGTGATCACAAAGTTTTAAAGGGATAAGGCAACAGGCATCATGAGAACAAAAAAATCTTATCATGGAGAATGAGAGGGGACTGCCGGGTATAGACCCAAAACCTATTTGCAGTGCACTGGACATCCCCTTACAGAAGGATCTCAGAGTGGAGATTAAAGAATACAGGGTATGAGACAGCAAAGATGAAACACAACTTTCCTCTAGTTCTTAATGCTTTCTCTTGCCCCACTATCATGATCCCAGTTCTACCATACTAATCTGGCCAAACTAGAGAAGGTATTCTAGTACCGATAGGAATTTCAAACACGGGGGATCCAGAGTGGATGGGCCCTTTACCAGTGTTATGAGTGGAGATACTGGAAGGGTGGAGGAAGGGCAGGATGGAAAGTGGGAACCGATTACAAGGATCTTCATTGACCTCAAAAGAAAGGTGGGTGAAAATATGACAAAAGAATTAGTACATTTCCAAGGATTGATGAGGGATGGGTGGCGGGCATTGGGGGGGAATAATGAGGAGCTGAGGCCAGGGGCTTGGGTGGAGAGTGGATATTTTGTGAATAAGGAGGGCAATTAATGTACAGATGGGCTTCAAACAGATGATGTATTTATGGATTGTGGTTAGTGTTGTAGGAGCCACTAATGAAAAGATCATAAAAGAAACAAAAATAATCTTGGCAGAGGGCTCATGCAAGGATGATCTCAGGCTGGATTAGACCAGTCAAAACAGCTACTGGAGTCGCCTCACCCTGTGTCTATTATTGAGTCAGCCATGATGCTTAGGACCCACAGCCCCAGCAGCTGGCCAGAGAGGGAGGTGGATCTCTGAGGCCATTCCACAGGGGGAATGGTCCTCTGTCCTGCAGGGCCCACCCTCCTTTGTAAGCATGCTGCCTGGGGCAAGGCTTTCATGGAGTCCACACCATGGGAGCTCTACTACTCATGGGGGATTGGCAGGAAGCCTCTGCTCATGCGCACACACCACCAACTAGCTGGAGGATCTCCGTGAACAAAGCCTGAGGCAGACAACAAGCCCACTAACTGATGCTGTAAGAGATACAATCAGCATCCAGAAACCTGCAACTGGGAGTAAGAGGCAGCATACCTTGGTCCCAGCCCCTCCCACTCTAATCTACAAGGAGTGACATTGCAAAGCAGAGGGTTTTCATAAAGCACTTCCAGGACTGTGGAATGAGCAGCCTCGTTTGTGGACATGGATACTCTGTGATCCAGACGTACTACCTCCTCCCTTACAGTCAGCTGAGACAAAAACCCTTGCAAGCAGAAAGCCATGCATCTGAACAGTATCCACCAGCCACTCATGTGCAGCACAGCGGCCTCCAAAGAGCCTTCCTGAGTGAGAGAGAAATCATGCAGAAGCCTGGTCTGCACTCAAGAGAGTTTTATGAGCGTTAGGGAGGCGTGGTGGGCAAGTCTGGCCGACCCCAGTGGCTGAATTGAATTTACATGGCCTAGATTGGTCAATCCAGGTACAGGAACCACCCAGGTGACCTCCCCTTCATGGCCAGAAATCTGGACCTCTGAGCATGCACAGGGTGCCTCTCCTAACTGGGCTCTTATCTTGGCCCTATGGGCATGCATAACGGATGCCCCAGTCCCTAGCATAGCTACCTAACATTTGCCCCCCTGAAGAGATATGGACCCAAATCTTTGGGGTATTGGGCGACGACATCTCTAGCTGCTTCCTGCTGGCAAAAGGGGCGAGGTGGGGCTTTGGGTCCATACACTTCCTACACTGCTGGGAGGGGTTGTCCATTGAGGGCAACTTTATCCAGGATGGATAAGGTTGAGGTGGTCCAGGAGATGGTAGTCGTGGACCTGGCACACTTGGTTCAGAAGCTTTAATCACCCGATAACTTCTGAGAAAAACAAACGGTCTAAAAGGTGAACAGTTTGACTACGACAAGGCTAAGCTTGTGAGGTGGCAGTGGCCTTGAAATTAGGTGAGTGTCACAGGAAACAAAAATAATCTTAGGATTACCAGACATGTGTGTTTGTTCATTGGAAGTACAGGAAGAGGGATAAAAGCATTCACACTTTCCCCTAGGAGGGCACAGGTTTGGGCACTACTAGGTGCAGTCGGATCACTGATTCATTTATGATGCTAAGGTCTTGGACCCGCTGATAAGACCCATCCTTCTTTTTAACCCTATAACGCTTCAATTTTAATTTTGGGAAAAAATTTTCTTTTTGTTGTGGACTTTCATAGTTATAAATATATATATATGTATTAATATATACATTTTTTAATGTTATGAAAACATCATGCTTCGCGTTATAGAGTTAAATGGAAATAATGGGCTAGTGCAGGACGAGTCAAAAGTGACCAAAATAGAGTAACTGCCTAAGTCATTTTGAATTTTCTTAGGTTCAATTGGAGTAACGGCTTGTAAATTACCCGGGGTCCAAATTCCCATGGTGCCTCCTACAACGGGTAGAATGTTCAGGGATGTTTCAGGGCTGGGAGATTAATAACCCCTAAGTCCAGGATACCTTAGGGCAGGGGTCCTTAAACTGTTTACCCAGGGGGGCAGTTCACTATCCCTCAGGCCTTTTGAAGGAAAGACTATAGTTTAAAAAAACAAATATTACGAACAAATTCATGTGCACACTGCACATCTTGATTTGAAGTTCAAAAAAAAATAAATGGGGCACATACACCCGGCAGAAAGGATCAACGTCCTCGGCTGTCTGCATGTGGCCCACAGGTTGTAGTTTGAGGACCCCTGCTCTCGGCATTCACCAAGAGGATGTGGTTTCAACCCAAAAGCTTGGAGACTCTACAATTTGTTTAAAAGTGATGGGGCAGAAGGAGTCCCTGATTGACCCACGCAAGACTAGTTTTCCCATCCCCTGTTACTAAGAGTTCATAGTTATGGTTAAAGGGAACCAGGATATCCCGATCTGATCCCGTTACTTCAAGTGTGGGCTGACATTGCCACTAAGAAGCCTGCAAATATAAAAGACTTACTCCCTCCCGCAAAGAAAGGGCCCTTGTTTCCAAGGTTTCAGGAAACATGGAAGGACCGGAAAAACAAACGGTCCAAGTTCCCAAAACCACATAGGTGGAGGCCATCCCTCCACATCACCCTCCCCTCCCCCATCACTCCCCCACCCCTCCCCTCCCCTCCCCTCCCCATCACTCTCCCCTAATCGGCTTTATCCCATGTTGCAGGAGAACTCTGGGAGTGGGAGAGCTGGCTTCAAACCCTTTCTTTCAACCCCCGCCCTATAAGGTTTCTAGGGTCCAGAAATAGAAAACTTCTAACAGGCCCTTATTGAGTCACTCCCTCCCCCACCGGCCCCCCAAACTCACCCCCACCCCTAACAAGCAGCCCCCCACACACACTAGTACTGGTATGACTTCCATACTCATCAGCCCACCTGGAATGCTTGCCAACAACTTCTCCAGGTGCTGTTCACAACGGAGGAGGGTAGCCCTTCCAGACAGAGGCCCAGTAAGCAGTCAGTGAACCTGATGGTCAGCGAGCGGGCACTCCCCACTTGAGAGAAACTCTTTTGGCCACTACACCAACAATCTGGGATCTCAATTCCTAGCAAGGCCCAGAGGACTTTACCAGGTATCAACCATTGCTCTTACATGACCCTCTGCAGAAGAGCTAGGAAACCTATGAATTTATCTAAGGTCAGTGAGAATTTTCAGGTTCCTATAAGAGAATATCCGCCTGCCTTTTTAGAGTGGCTGAGGGAAGCCTACGGGCTTTATACCCCTAACGGCCCGGAGGCACTGAAAACAGGAGGGCAATAAGTATTGCCTTTATTACTCAGTCAGTCTGCCTCAGACATGACAAAGAAGTGGGAAGGGTTTGAAGGGAAAAATCTTAGCGATTTGGTACAAGTGGCTCATTGAGTGTATAACAACAGAGATGACCCTAGCACGACAGAGACAAAGAAGCTAGCTAAAATAATCGTAATTGCCATGAGATACCCCAGAGACTCAGGAAAAGGAGAGCATGGCCCACTCACGGAGAGACTAACCTGTGGGCACCGCCAAGCCATGGGGAAGGACCAATGTGCCTACTGCAGGAAAGAAGGACACTGGAAAAATCATTGCCTTGAAAACCCCAGGAGAGGTGCACGACCCTCCACTAGAGTGGATGGGCCTCATCTGCACGTAGAAAGACCCAAGCAAGAGACAATAATGCTTGAAGAAGCTCAATGAAGGGGTCAGGGCTCTGTTTCACTTCGCCGCCAAAAGCCCAGGCTAACTCTCCAAGTAGGAGGCCAGGCAGTAAATTTCTTGGTGGACACAGGGGCCACCTTGTCAGGTTCAGAAAGGAATATGGGCACATTTTCAAGAAGAAAGATGTGAATTACTGTGAGCCTATGATTCCTTCCACAGATAACTCACACCAGAAGGTTTGCATGGAGGGTAGGTGGGTTTCCCAAGACAACAAAATAACAAATATCTATCAGCCCTTTGGCCCAGTTAGCCACCTGGTTATGATATCACTGGCTTCTGGCTCAGCTGCTGAGCCAGTGAAGCACTTATAGCAGGAGAAGACTAGGTGGCCGGTGGCCATCAACGGAAGGACCAAATCTCCACAGTGGGCTTCCTGTTTCAATATGGAGCCACGTATGTTACCTGCTGGACACCATCTCTATCCTGAGCTCATAATTGCCATCGCAGGTCTAGAATGCGGCACGCAGGTACACACTATATGAAACAGTCTCTGATTAACCCCTCTCGATAACTTGCTGACATGGGAGTCTGGATAATCCTGTACATTTACTTTGCAGATTAGAAAACTCACTCAAAAACACACGGGAGTTGACCCAGAGACACACAACTGGTTAACAACAAAGTCATATTCACAACCAGCGTCTGGACCAAGAGCACGGTGCCCCACAGAACTGTGCCCATCGAGAAGTCAATATCTCCTGGACTCTCAAAAGATCTGAGCTGATACCCCCCCCCCACATCCTTGCAGCCCCAAAAGATTGTATTTCACAGGATGGCACCGGATCTGCAGATCGCGGAGAGGGACATATCTGATCAGAGAACACAGGGCAGAACAAGGGGGAGGAGGGGAGAATGGAGCACATCCTGGCCCAATACACCTTGAGGATGATGTTCCCAATCAGAGAAGCCAATCCACAGAGAAGACCACATGGGCAGCCCCACGATGAGAAACGTCCCTCAAAGACCCTTAGCCTTAGAGGGGACAACACTGGACACACAGTGTGGGAACTGCGCCCGAACTGATCCTGCCACTTCGATGCATGACACTAAGAGAGTGCAGCGGAAGAGTAAGAAAACGGAGCATCAAAGTCCCCGGGGAATGCCAAAGGTGGACTTTGTGGTCAGGGTTCGGTGCCCCCACAGACTGCACTGGAAAACACTCCTAAAGTTCACCACACAGTCCTTGTACTTTTCTTTCTGGTTAGTGTTGTTTTCTTTTAGTGTCATTGGATTTGGGTTGGGTTTTGTTTTCATTTTTGTTTGTTTTTTTTTTCTTTTTGCTGCTTGGTTTAGCTCAGTCTTGTTTTGTGCATGTTATTACCTTTACAGGTCTGTCTAATTAAGAGAGGCTGGATGAACAATCTGGAGGAGTAAACATGTGACCGGCCCTTTCCATTGGGCATGGGAGTGAGCACGGTGGGGGGAAAGGAAGTGGTGTAAAGAAACCCAGAGACAAGGGTACAACAAGTGATGGAAAACGGTAGTGAGGGGGATGTAGGAGGCCTGGTAGGGCATGATCAAAGGTAATGTAACCAAGAGGAATTACTGAAACCCAAAGGAAGACTGAGCATGTCAGTGGGCACAAGAGGAAAATCAAAGAGTATAGAAGAGTGAGCTGGGAAGCAAGGGCCAGTTATAGACGTCTAAATAAAGGCATGTACATATGTACATATATTTACAAAGGGGCATGGGGAAATAGATCTATGTCCATATGTTTATAGATTTAGTATTAAGGTAGCAGATGGACATAGGGCCTCCGCTCAAGGACTCCCTCATTGCAATAACACTGTTCTATTAAATTGGCATTCTAAGATGCTCACCTTCCCTACACAATCACTGACCACAAAGCGGCTGCATAAGCAAATGTGGTGAAGAAAGCCGATGGTGTCCAGCTACCTAAAGATATAGCGTGTGGGGTCTTAAAGGCCTGAGGGTAAAGAAACAGCCATGTGGCTCTGAAGCAACAGAGCCCACATGGAGAAAGCATACCAGCCTGTGTGATCACAAAGTTTTAAAGGGATAAGGCAACAGGCATCATGAGAACAAAAAAATCTTATCATGGAGAATGAGAGGGGACTGCCGGGTATAGACCCAAAACCTATTTGCAGTGCACTGGACATCCCCTTACAGAAGGATCTCAGAGTGGAGATTAAAGAATACAGGGTATGAGACAGCAAAGATGAAACACAACTTTCCTCTAGTTCTTAATGCTTTCTCTTGCCCCACTATCATGATCCCAGTTCTACCATACTAATCTGGCCAAACTAGAGAAGGTATTCTAGTACCGATAGGAATTTCAAACACGGGGGATCCAGAGTGGATGGGCCCTTTACCAGTGTTATGAGTGGAGATACTGGGAGGATGGAGGAAGGGCAGGATGGAAAGTGGGAACCGATTACAAGGATCTTCATTGACCTCAAAAGAAAGGTGGGTGAAAATATGACAAAAGAATTAGTACATTTCCAAGGATTGATGAGGGATGGGTGGCGGGCATTGAGGGGGGAAAAATAAGGAGATGAGGCCAGGGGCTTGGGTGGAGAGTGGATATTTTGTGAATAAGGAGGGCAATTAATGTACAGATTGGCTTCAAACAGATGATGTATTTATGGATTGTGGTTAGTGTTGTAGGAGCCACTAATGAAAAGATCATAAAAGAAACAAAAATAATCTTGGCAGAGGGCTCATGCAAGGATGATCTCAGGCTGGATTAGACCAGTCAAAACAGCTACTGGAGTCGCCTCACCCTGTGTCTATTACTGAGTCAGCCATGATGCTTAGGACCCACAGCCCCAGCAGCTGGCCAGAGAGGGAGGTGGATCTCTGAGGCCATTCCACAGGGGGAATGGTCCTCTGTCCTGCAGGGCCCACCCTCCTTTGTAAGCATGCTGCCTGGGGCAAGGCTTTCATGGAGTCCACACCATGGGAGCTCTACTACTCATGGGGGATTGGCAGGAAGCCTCTGCTCATGCGCACACACCACCAACTAGCTGGAGGATCTCCGTGAACAAAGCCTGAGGCAGACAACAAGCCCACTAACTGATGCTGTAAGAGATACAATCAGCATCCAGAAACCTGCAACTGGGAGTAAGAGGCAGCATACCTTGGTCCCAGCCCCTCCCACTCTAATCTACAAGGAGTGACATTGCAAAGCAGAGGGTTTTCATAAAGCACTTCCAGGACTGTGGAATGAGCAGCCTCGTTTGTGGACATGGATACTCTGTGATCCAGACGTACTACCTCCTCCCTTACAGTCAGCTGAGACAAAAACCCTTGCAAGCAGAAAGCCATGCATCTGAACAGTATCCACCAGCCATTTATGTGCAGCACAGCTGCCTCCAAAGAGCCTTCCTGAGTGAGAGAGAAATCATGCAGAAGCCTGGTCTGCACTCAAGAGAGTTTTATGAGCGTTAGGGAGGCGTGGTGGGCAAGTCTGGTCGACCCCAGTGGCTGAATTGAATTTACATGGCCTAGATTGGTCAATCCAGGTACAGGAACCACCCAGGTGACCTCCCCTTCATGGCCAGAAATCTGGACCTCTGAGCATGCACAGGGTGCCTCTCCTAACTGGGCTCTTATCTTGGCCCTATGGGCATGCATAACGGATGCCCCAGTCCCTAGTATAGCTACCTAACATTTGCCCCCCTGAAGAGATATGGACCCAAATCTTTGGGGGTACTGGGCGACGACATCTCTAGCTGCTTCCTGCTGGCAAAAGGGGCGAGGATGGGCTTTGGGTCCATACCCTTCCTACACTGCTGGGAGGGGTTGTCCATTGAGGGCAACTTTATCCAGGATGGATAAGGTTGAGGTGGTCCAGGAGATGGTAGTCGTGGACCTGGCACACTTGGTTCAGAAGCTTTAATCACCCGATAACTTCTGAGAAAAACAAACGGTCTAAAAGGTGAACAGTTTGACTACGACAAGGCTAAGCTTGTGAGGTGGCAGTGGCCTTGAAATTAGGTGAGTGTCACAGGAAACAAAAATAATCTTAGGATTACCAGACATGTGTGTTTGTTCATTGGAAGTACAGGAAGAGGGATAAAAGCATTCACACTTTCCCCTAGGAGGGCACAGGTTTGGGCACTACTAGGTGCAGTCTGATCACTGATTCATTTATGATGCTAAGGTCTTGGACCCGCTGATAAGACCCATCCTTCTTTTTAACCCTATAACGCTTCAATTTTAATTTTGGGAAAAAATTTTCTTTTTGTTGTGGACTTTCATAGTTATAAATATATATATATATATGTATTAATATATACATTTTTAATGTTATGAAAACATCATGCTTCGCGTTATAGAGTTAAATGGAAATAATGTGCTAGTGCAGGACGAGTCAAAAGTGACCAAAATAGAGTAACTGCCTAAGCCATTTTGAATTTTCTTGGGTTCAATTGGAGTAAAGGCTTGTAAATTACCCGGGGTCCAAATTCCCATGGTGCCTCCTACAACGGGTAGAATGTTCAGGGATGTTTCAGGGCTGGGAGATTAATAACCCCTAAGTCCAGGATACCTTAGGGCAGGGGTCCTTAAACTGTTTACCCAGGGGGCCAGTTCACTATCCCTCAGGCCTTTTGAAGGAAAGACTATAGTTTAAAAAAAACAAATATTACGAACAAATTCATGTGCACACTGCACATCTTGATTTGAAGTTCAAAAAAAAATAAATGGGGCACATACACCCGGCAGAAAGGATCAACGTCCTCGGCTGTCTGCATGTGGCCCACAGGTTGCAGTTTGAGGACCCCTGCTCTCGGCATTCACCAAGAGGATGTGGTTTCAACCCAAAAGCTTGGAGACTCTACAATTTGTTTAAAAGTGATGGGGCAGAAGGAGTCCCTGATCGACCCACGCAAGACTAGTTTTCCCATCCCCTGTTACTAAGAGTTCATAGTTATGGTTAAAGGGAACCAGGATATCCCGATCTGATCCCGTTACTTCAAGTGTGGGCTAACATTGCCACTAAGAAGCCTGCAAATATAAAAGACTTACTCCCTCCCGCAAAGAAAGGGCCCTTGTTTCCAAGGTTTCAGGAAACATGGAAGGACCGGAAAAACAAACGGTCCAAGTTCCCAAAACCACATAGGTGGAGGCCATCCCTCCCCATCACCCTCCCCCACCCCTCCCCTCCCTCACCCCTCCCCTCCCCCATCACTCCCCCACCCCTCCCCTCCCCTCCCCTCCCCATCACTCTCCCCTAATCGGCTTTATCCCATTTTGCAGGAGAACTCTGGGAGTGGGAGAGCTGGCTTCAAACCCTTTCTTTCAACCCCCGCCCTATAAGGTTTCTAGGGTCCAGAAATAGAAAACTTCTAACAGGCCCTTATTGAGTCACTCCCTCCCCCACCGGCCCCCCAAACTCACCCCCACCCCTAACAAGCAGCCCCCCACACACACTAGTACTGGTATGACTTCCATACTCATCAGCCCACCTGGAATGCTTGCCAACAACTTCTCCAGGTGCTGTTCACAACGGAGGAGGGTAGCCCTTCCAGACAGAGGCCCAGTAAGCAGTCAGTGAACCTGATGGTCAGCGAGCGGGCACTCCCCACTTGAGAGAAACTCTTTTGGCCACTACACCAACAATGTGGGATCTCAATTCCTAGCAAGGCCCAGAGGACTTTACCAGGTATCAACCATTGCTCTTACATGACCCTCTGCAGAAGAGCTAGGAAACCTATGAATTTATCTAAGGTCAGTGAGAATTTTCAGGTTCCTATAAGAGAATATCCGCCTGCCTTTCTAGAGTGGCTGAGGGAAGCCTACGGGCTTTATACCCCTAACGGCCCGGAGGCACTGAAAACAGGAGGGCAATAAGTATTGCCTTTATTACTCAGTCAGTCTGCCTCAGACATGACAAAGAAGTGGGAAGGGTTTGAAGGGAAAAATCTTAGCGATTTGGTACAAGTGGCTCATTGAGTGTATAACAACAGAGATGACCCTAGCACGACAGAGACAAAGAAGCTAGCTAAAATAATCGTAATTGCCATGAGATACCCCAGAGACTCAGGAAAAGGAGAGCATGGCCCACTCACGGAGAGACTAACCTGTGGGCACCGCCAAGCCATGGGGAAGGACCAATGTGCCTACTGCAGGAAAGAAGGACACTGGAAAAATCAGTGCCTTGAAAACCCCAGGAGAGGTGCACGACCCTCCACTAGAGTGGATGGGCCTCATCTGCACGTAGAAAGACCCAAGCAAGAGACAATAATGCTTGAAGAAGCTCAATGAAGGGGTCAGGGCTCTGTTTCACTTCGCCGCCAAAAGCCCAGGCTAACTCTCCAAGTAGGAGGCCAGGCAGTAAATTTCTTGGTGGACACAGGGGCCACCTTGTCAGGTTCAGAAAGGAATATGGGCACATTTTCAAGAAGAAAGATGTGAATTACTGTGAGCCTATGATTCCTTCCACAGATAACTCACACCAGAAGGTTTGCATGGAGGGTAGGTGGGTTTCCCAAGACAACAAAATAACAAATATCTATCAGCCCTTTGGCCCAGTTAGCCACCTGGTTATGATATCACTGGCTTCTGGCTCAGCTGCTGAGCCAGTGAAGCACTTATAGCAGGAGAAGACTAGGTGGCCGGTGGCCATCAACGGAAGGACCAAATCTCCACAGTGGGCTTCCTGTTTCAATATGGAGCCACGTATGTTACCTGCTGGACACCATCTCTATCCTGAGCTCATAATTGCCATCGCAGGTCTAGAATGCGGCACGCAGGTACACACTATATGAAACAGTCTCTGATTAACCCCTCTCGATAACTTGCTGACATGGGAGTCTGGATAATCCTGTACATTTACTTTGCAGATTAGAAAACTCACTCAAAAACACACGGGAGTTGACCCAGAGACACACAACTGGTTAACAACAAAGTCATATTCACAACCAGCGTCTGGACCAAGAGCACGGTGCCCCACAGAACTGTGCCCATCGAGCAGTCAATATCTCCTGGACTCTCAAAAGATCTGAGCTGATACCCCCCCCCACATCCTTGCAGCCCCAAAAGATTGTATTTCACAGGATGGCACCGGATCTGCAGCTCGCGGAGAGGGACATATCTGATCAGAGAACACAGGGCAGAACAAGGGGGAGGAGGGGAGAATGGAGCACATCCTGGCCCAATACACCTTGAGGATGATGTTCCCAATCAGAGAAGCCAATCCACAGAGAAGACCACATGGGCAGCCCCACGATGAGAAACGTCCCTCAAAGACCCTTAGCCTTAGAGGGGACAACACTGGACACACAGTGTGGGAACTGCGCCCGAACTGATCCTGCCACTTCGATGCATGACACTAAGAGAGTGCAGCGGAAGAGTAAGAAAACGGAGCATCAAAGTCCCCGGGGAATGCCAAAGGTGGACTTTGTGGTCAGGGTTCGGTGCCCCCACAGACTGCACTGGAAAACACTCCTAAAGTTCACCACACAGTCCTTGTACTTTTCTTTCTGGTTAGTGTTGTTTTCTTTTAGTGTCATTGGATTTGGGTTGGGTTTTGTTTTCATTTTTGTTTGTTTTTTTTTCTTTTTGCTGCTTGGTTTAGCTCAGTCTTGTTTTGTGCATGTTATTACCTTTACAGGTCTGTCTAATTAAGAGAGGCTGGATGAACAATCTGGAGGAGTAAACATGTGACCGGCCCTTTCCATTGGGCATGGGAGTGAGCACGGTGGGGGGAAAGGAAGTGGTGTAAAGAAACCCAGAGACAAGGGTACAACAAGTGATGGAAAACGGTAGTGAGGGGGATGTAGGAGGCCTGGTAGGGCATGATCAAAGGTAATGTAACCAAGAGGAATTACTGAAACCCAAAGGAAGACTGAGCATGTCAGTGGGCACAAGAGGAAAATCAAAGAGTATAGAAGAGTGAGCTGGGAAGCAAGGGCCAGTTATAGACGTCTAAATAAAGGCATGTACATATGTACATATATTTACAAAGGGGCATGGGGAAATAGATCTATGTCCATATGTTTATAGATTTAGTATTAAGGTAGCAGATGGACATAGGGCCTCCGCTCAAGGACTCCCTCATTGCAATAACACTGTTCTATTAAATTGGCATTCTAAGATGCTCACCTTCCCTACACAATCACTGACCACAAAGCGGCTGCATAAGCAAATGTGGTGAAGAAAGCCGATGGTGTCCAGCTACCTAAAGATATAGCGTGTGGGGTCTTAAAGGCCTGAGGGTAAAGAAACAGCCATCTGGCTCTGAAGCAACAGATCCCACATGGAGAAAGCATACCAGCCTGTGTGATCACAAAGTTTTAAAGGGATAAGGCAACAGGCATCATGAGAACAAAAAAATCTTATCATGGAGAATGAGAGGGGACTGCCGGGTATAGACCCAAAACCTATTTGCAGTGCACTGGACATCCCCTTACAGAAGGATCTCAGAGTGGAGATTAAAGAATACAGGGTATGAGACAGCAAAGATGAAACACAACTTTCCTCTAGTTCTTAATGCTTTCTCTTGCCCCACTATCATGATCCCAGTTCTACCATACTAATCTGGCCAAACTAGAGAAGGTATTCTAGTACCGATAGGAATTTCAAACACGGGGGATCCAGAGTGGATGGGCCCTTTACCAGTGTTATGAGTGGAGATACTGGGAGGATGGAGGAAGGGCAGGATGGAAAGTGGGAACCGATTACAAGGATCTTCATTGACCTCAAAAGAAAGGTGGGTGAAAATATGACAAAAGAATTAGTACATCTCCAAGGATTGATGAGGGATGGGTGGCGGGCATTGAGGGGGGAAAAATAAGGAGATGAGGCCAGGGGCTTGGGTGGAGAGTGGATATTTTGTGAATAAGGAGGGCAATTAATGTACAGATTGGCTTCAAACAGATGATGTATTTATGGATTGTGGTTAGTGTTGTAGGAGCCACTAATGAAAAGATCATAAAAGAAACAAAAATAATCTTGGCAGAGGGCTCATGCAAGGATGATCTCAGGCTGGATTAGACCAGTCAAAACAGCTACTGGAGTCGCCTCACCCTGTGTCTATTACTGAGTCAGCCATGATGCTTAGGACCCACAGCCCCAGCAGCTGGCCAGAGAGGGAGGTGGATCTCTGAGGCCATTCCACAGGGGGAATGGTCCTCTGTCCTGCAGGGCCCACCCTCCTTTGTAAGCATGCTGCCTGGGGCAAGGCTTTCATGGAGTCCACACCATGGGAGCTCTACTACTCATGGGGGATTGGCAGGAAGCCTCTGCTCATGCGCACACACCACCAACTAGCTGGAGGATCTCCGTGAACAAAGCCTGAGGCAGACAACAAGCCCACTAACTGATGCTGTAAGAGATACAATCAGCATCCAGAAACCTGCAACTGGGAGTAAGAGGCAGCATACCTTGGTCCCAGCCCCTCCCACTCTAATCTACAAGGAGTGACATTGCAAAGCAGAGGGTTTTCATAAAGCACTTCCAGGACTGTGGAATGAGCAGCCTCGTTTGTGGACATGGATACTCTGTGATCCAGACGTACTACCTCCTCCCTTACAGTCAGCTGAGACAAAAACCCTTGCAAGCAGAAAGCCATGCATCTGAACAGTATCCACCAGCCATTTATGTGCAGCACAGCTGCCTCCAAAGAGCCTTCCTGAGTGAGAGAGAAATCATGCAGAAGCCTGGTCTGCACTCAAGAGAGTTTTATGAGCGTTAGGGAGGCGTGGTGGGCAAGTCTGGTCGACCCCAGTGGCTGAATTGAATTTACATGGCCTAGATTGGTCAATCCAGGTACAGGAACCACCCAGGTGACCTCCCCTTCATGGCCAGAAATCTGGACCTCTGAGCATGCACAGGGTGCCTCTCCTAACTGGGCTCTTATCTTGGCCCTATGGGCATGCATAACGGATGCCCCAGTCCCTAGTATAGCTACCTAACATTTGCCCCCCTGAAGAGATATGGACCCAAATCTTTGGGGGTACTGGGCGACGACATCTCTAGCTGCTTCCTGCTGGCAAAAGGGGCGAGGATGGGCTTTGGGTCCATACCCTTCCTACACTGCTGGGAGGGGTTGTCCATTGAGGGCAACTTTATCCAGGATGGATAAGGTTGAGGTGGTCCAGGAGATGGTAGTCGTGGACCTGGCACACTTGGTTCAGAAGCTTTAATCACCCGATAACTTCTGAGAAAAACAAACGGTCTAAAAGGTGAACAGTTTGACTACGACAAGGCTAAGCTTGTGAGGTGGCAGTGGCCTTGAAATTAGGTGAGTGTCACAGGAAACAAAAATAATCTTAGGATTACCAGACATGTGTGTTTGTTCATTGGAAGTACAGGAAGAGGGATAAAAGCATTCACACTTTCCCCTAGGAGGGCACAGGTTTGGGCACTACTAGGTGCAGTCTGATCACTGATTCATTTATGATGCTAAGGTCTTGGACCCGCTGATAAGACCCATCCTTCTTTTTAACCCTATAACGCTTCAATTTTAATTTTGGGAAAAAATTTTCTTTTTGTTGTGGACTTTCATAGTTATAAATATATATATATATATGTATTAATATATACATTTTTAATGTTATGAAAACATCATGCTTCGCGTTATAGAGTTAAATGGAAATAATGGGCTAGTGCAGGACGAGTCAAAAGTGACCAAAATAGAGTAACTGCCTAAGCCATTTTGAATTTTCTTGGGTTCAATTGGAGTAAAGGCTTGTAAATTACCCGGGGTCCAAATTCCCATGGTGCCTCCTACAACGGGTAGAATGTTCAGGGATGTTTCAGGGCTGGGAGATTAATAACCCCTAAGTCCAGGATACCTTAGGGCAGGGGTCCTTAAACTGTTTACCCAGGGGGCCAGTTCACTATCCCTCAGGCCTTTTGAAGGAAAGACTATAGTTTAAAAAAAACAAATATTACGAACAAATTCATGTGCACACTGCACATCTTGATTTGAAGTTCAAAAAAAAATAAATGGGGCACATACACCCGGCAGAAAGGATCAACGTCCTCGGCTGTCTGCATGTGGCCCACAGGTTGCAGTTTGAGGACCCCTGCTCTCGGCATTCACCAAGAGGATGTGGTTTCAACCCAAAAGCTTGGAGACTCTACAATTTGTTTAAAAGTGATGGGGCAGAAGGAGTCCCTGATTGACCCACGCAAGACTAGTTTTCCGATCCCCTGTTACTAAGAGTTCATAGTTATGGTTAAAGGGAACCAGGATATCCCGATCTGATCCCGTTACTTCAAGTGTGGGCTGACATTGCCACTAAGAAGCCTGCAAATATAAAAGACTTACTCCCTCCCGCAAAGAAAGGGCCCTTGCTTCCAAGGTTTCAGGAAACATGGAAGGACCGGAAAAACAAACGGTCCAAGTTCCCAAAACCACATAGGTGGAGGCCATCCCTCCCCATCACCCTCCCCCACCCCTCCCCTCCCTTACCCCTCCCCTCCCCCATCACTCCCCCACCCCTCCCCTCCCCTCCCCTCCCCATCACTCTCCCCTAATCGGCTTTATCCCATTTTGCAGGAGAACTCTGGGAGTGGGAGAGCTGGCTTCAAACCCTTTCTTTCAACCCCCGCCCTATAAGGTTTCTAGGGTCCAGAAATAGAAAACTTCTAACAGGCCCTTATTGAGTCACTCCCTCCCCCACCGGCCCCCCAAACTCACCCCCACCCCTAACAAGCAGCCCCCCACACACACTAGTACTGGTATGACTTCCATACTCATCAGCCCACCTGGAATGCTTGCCAACAACTTCTCCAGGTGCTGTTCACAACGGAGGAGGGTAGCCCTTCCAGACAGAGGCCCAGTAAGCAGTCAGTGAACCTGATGGTCAGCGAGCGGGCACTCCCCACTTGAGAGAAACTCTTTTGGCCACTACACCAACAATGTGGGATCTCAATTCCTAGCAAGGCCCAGAGGACTTTACCAGGTATCAACCATTGCTCTTACATGACCCTCTGCAGAAGAGCTAGGAAACCTATGAATTTATCTAAGGTCAGTGAGAATTTTCAGGTTCCTATAAGAGAATATCCGCCTGCCTTTCTAGAGTGGCTGAGGGAAGCCTACGGGCTTTATACCCCTAACGGCCCGGAGGCACTGAAAACAGGAGGGCAATAAGTATTGCCTTTATTACTCAGTCAGTCTGCCTCAGACATGACAAAGAAGTGGGAAGGGTTTGAAGGGAAAAATCTTAGCGATTTGGTACAAGTGGCTCATTGAGTGTATAACAACAGAGATGACCCTAGCACGACAGAGACAAAGAAGCTAGCTAAAATAATCGTAATTGCCATGAGATACCCCAGAGACTCAGGAAAAGGAGAGCATGGCCCACTCACGGAGAGACTAACCTGTGGGCACCGCCAAGCCATGGGGAAGGACCAATGTGCCTACTGCAGGAAAGAAGGACACTGGAAAAATCAGTGCCTTGAAAACCCCAGGAGAGGTGCACGACCCTCCACTAGAGTGGATGGGCCTCATCTGCACGTAGAAAGACCCAAGCAAGAGACAATAATGCTTGAAGAAGCTCAATGAAGGGGTCAGGGCTCTGTTTCACTTCGCCGCCAAAAGCCCAGGCTAACTCTCCAAGTAGGAGGCCAGGCAGTAAATTTCTTGGTGGACACAGGGGCCACCTTGTCAGGTTCAGAAAGGAATATGGGCACATTTTCAAGAAGAAAGATGTGAATTACTGTGAGCCTATGATTCCTTCCACAGATAACTCACACCAGAAGGTTTGCATGGAGGGTAGGTGGGTTTCCCAAGACAACAAAATAACAAATATCTATCAGCCCTTTGCCCCAGTTAGCCACCTGGTTATGATATCACTGGCTTCTGGCTCAGCTGCTGAGCCAGTGAAGCACTTATAGCAGGAGAAGACTAGGTGGCCGGTGGCCATCAACGGAAGGACCAAATCTCCACAGTGGGCTTCCTGTTTCAATATGGAGCCACGTATGTTACCTGCTGGACACCATCTCTATCCTGAGCTCATAATTGCCATCGCAGGTCTAGAATGCGGCACGCAGGTACACACTATATGAAACAGTCTCTGATTAACCCCTCTCGATAACTTGCTGACATGGGAGTCTGGATAATCCTGTACATTTACTTTGCAGATTAGAAAACTCACTCAAAAACACACGGGAGTTGACCCAGAGACACACAACTGGTTAACAACAAAGTCATATTCACAACCAGCGTCTGGACCCAGAGCACGGTGCCCCACAGAACTGTGCCCATCGAGCAGTCAATATCTCCTGGACTCTCAAAAGATCTGAGCTGATACCCACCCCCCCACATCCTTGCAGCCCCAAAAGATTGTATTTCACAGGATGGCACCGGATCTGCAGCTCGCGGAGAGGGACATATTTGATCAGAGAACACAGGGCAGAACAAGGGGGAGGAGGGGAGAATGGAGCACATCCTGGCCCAATACACCTTGAGGATGATGTTCCCAATCAGAGAAGCCAATCCACAGAGAAGACCACATGGGCAGCCCCACGATGAGAAACATCCCTCAAAGACCCATAGCCTTAGAGGGGACAACACTGGACACACAGTGTGGGAACTGCGCCCGAACTGATCCTGCCACTTCGATGCATGACACTAAGAGAGTGCAGCGGAAGAGTAAGAAAACGGAGCATCAAAGTCCCCGGGGAATGCCAAAGGTGGACTTTGTGGTCAGGGTTCGGTGCCCCCACAGACTGGACTGGAAAACACTCCTAAAGTTCACCACACAGTCCTTGTACTTTTCTTTCTGGTTAGTGTTGTTTTCTTTTAGTGTCATTGGATTTGGGTTGGGTTTTGTTTTCATTTTTGTTTGTTTTTTTTTTCTTTTTGCTGCTTGGTTTAGCTCAGTCTTGTTTTGTGCATGTTATTACCTTTACAGGTCTGTCTAATTAAGAGAGGCTGGATGAACAATCTGGAGGAGTAAACATGTGACCGGCCCTTTCCATTGGGCATGGGAGTGAGCACGGTGGGGGGAAAGGAAGTGGTGTAAAGAAACCCAGAGACAAGGGTACAACAAGTGATGGAAAACGGTAGTGAGGGGGATGTAGGAGGCCTGGTAGGGCGTGATCAAAGGTAATGTAACCAAGAGGAATTACTGAAACCCAAAGGAAGACTGAGCATGTCAGTGGGCACAAGAGGAAAATCAAAGAGTATAGAAGAGTGAGCTGGGAAGCAAGGGCCAGTTATAGACGTCTAAATAAAGGCATGTACATATGTACATATATTTACAAAGGGGCATGGGGAAATAGATCTATGTCCATATGTTTATAGATTTAGTATTAAGGTAGCAGATGGACATAGGGCCTCCGCTCAAGGACTCCCTCATTGCAATAACACTGTTCTATTAAATTGGCATTCTAAGATGCTCACCTTCCCTACACAATCACTGACCACAAAGCGGCTGCATAAGCAAATGTGGTGAAGAAAGCCGATGGTGTCCAGCTACCTAAAGATATAGCGTGTGGGGTCTTAAAGGCCTGAGGGTAAAGAAACAGCCATCTGGCTCTGAAGCAACAGATCCCACATGGAGAAAGCATACCAGCCTGTGTGATCACAAAGTTTTAAAGGGATAAGGCAACAGGCATCATGAGAACAAAAAAATCTTATCATGGAGAATGAGAGGGGACTGCCGGGTATAGACCCAAAACCTATTTGCAGTGCACTGGACATCCCCTTACAGAAGGATCTCAGAGTGGAGATTAAAGAATACAGGGTATGAGACAGCAAAGATGAAACACAACTTTCCTCTAGTTCTTAATGCTTTCTCTTGCCCCACTATCATGATCCCAGTTCTACCATACTAATCTGGCCAAACTAGAGAAGGTATTCTAGTACCGATAGGAATTTCAAACACGGGGGATCCAGAGTGGATGGGCCCTTCACCAGTGTTATGAGTGGAGATACTGGGAGGGTGGAGGAAGGGCAGAATGGAAAGTGGGAACCGATTACAAGGATCTTCATTGACCTCAAAAGAAAGGTGGGTGAAAATATGACAAAAGAATTAGTACATTTCCAAGGATTGATGAGGGATGGGTGGCGGGCATTGAGGGGGGAAAAATAAGGAGATGAGGCCAGGGGCTTGGGTGGAGAGTGGATATTTTGTGAATAAGGAGGGCAATTAATGTACAGATGGGCTTCAAACAGATGATGTATTTATGGATTGTGGTTAGTGTTGTAGGAGCCACTAATGAAAAGATCATAAAAGAAACAAAAATAATCTTGGCAGAGGGCTCATGCAAGGATGATCTCAGGCTGGATTAGACCAGTCAAAACAGCTACTGGAGTCGCCTCACCCTGTGTCTATTATTGAGTCAGCCATGATGCTTAGGACCCACAGCCCCAGCAGCTGGCCAGAGAGGGAGGTGGATCTCTGAGGCCATTCCACAGGGGGAATGGTCCTCTGTCCTGCAGGGCCCACCCTCCTTTGTAAGCATGCTGCCTGGGGAAAGGCTTTCATGGAGTCCACACCATGGGAGCTCTACTACTCATGGGGGATTGGCAGGAAGCCTCTGCTCATGCGCACACACCACCAACTAGCTGGAGGATCTCCGTGAACAAAGCCTGAGGCAGACAACAAGCCCACTAACTGATGCTGTAAGAGATACAATCAGCATCCAGAAACCTGCAACTGGGAGTAAGAGGCAGCATACCTTGGTCCCAGCCCCTCCCACTCTAATCTACAAGGAGTGACATTGCAAAGCAGAGGGTTTTCATAAAGCACTTCCAGGACTGTGGAATGAGCAGCCTCGTTTGTGGACATGGATACTCTGTGATCCAGACGTACTACCTCCTCCCTTACAGTCAGCTGAGACAAAAACCCTTGCAAGCAGAAAGCCATGCATCTGAACAGTATCCACCAGCCACTCATGTGCAGCACAGCTGCCTCCAAAGAGCCTTCCTGAGTGAGAGAGAAATCATGCAGAAGCCTGGTCTGCACTCAAGAGAGTTTTATGAGCGTTAGGGAGGCGTGGTGGGCAAGTCTGGCCGACCCCAGTGGCTGAATTGAATTTACATGGCCTAGATTGGTCAATCCAGGTACAGGAACCACCCAGGTGACCTCCCCTTCATGGCCAGAAATCTGGACCTCTGAGCATGCACAGGGTGCCTCTCCTAACTGGGCTCTTATCTTGGCCCTATGGGCATGCATAACGGATGCCCCAGTCCCTAGTATAGCTACCTAACATTTGCCCCCCTGAAGAGATATGGACCCAAATCTTTGGGGGTACTGGGCGACGACATCTCTAGCTGCTTCCTGCTGGCAAAAGGGGCGAGGTGGGGCTTTGGGTCCATACCCTTCCTACACTGCTGGGAGGGGTTGTCCATTGAGGGCAACTTTATCCAGGATGGATAAGGTTGAGGTGGTCCAGGAGATGGTAGTCGTGGACCTGGCACACTTGGTTCAGAAGCTTTAATCACCCGATAACTTCTGAGAAAAACAAACGGTCTAAAAGGTGAACAGTTTGACTACGACAAGGCTAAGCTTGTGAGGTGGCAGTGGCCTTGAAATTAGGTGAGTGTCACAGGAAACAAAAATAATCTTAGGATTACCAGACATGTGTGTTTGTTCATTGGAAGTACAGGAAGAGGGATAAAAGCATTCACACTTTCCCCTAGGAGGGCACAGGTTTGGGCACTACTAGGTGCAGTCGGATCACTGATTCATTTATGATGCTAAGGTCTTGGACCCGCTGATAAGACCCATCCTTCTTTTTAACCCTATAACGCTTCAATTTTAATTTTGGGAAAAAATTTTTTTTTGTTGTGGACTTTCATAGTTATAAATATATATATATATGTATTAATATATACATTTTTAATGTTATGAAAACATCATGCTTCGCGTTATAGAGTTAAATGGAAATAATGGGCTAGTGCAGGACGAGTCAAAAGTGACCAAAATAGAGTAACTGCCTAAGCCATTTTGAATTTTCGTGGGCTCAATTGGAGTAAAGGCTTGTAAATTACCCGGGGTCCAAATTCCCATGGTGCCTCCTACAACGGGTAGAATGTTCAGGGATGTTTCAGGGCTGGGAGATTAATAACCCCTAAGTCCAGGATACCTTAGGGCAGGGGTCCTTAAACTGTTTACCCAGGGGGCCAGTTCACTATCCCTCAGGCCTTTTGAAGGAAAGACTATAGTTTAAAAAAACAAATATTACGAACAAATTCATGTGCACACTGCACATCTTGATTTGAAGTTCAAAAAAAAAAAAATAAATGGGGCACATACACCCGGCAGAAAGGATCAACGTCCTCGGCTGTCTGCATGTGGCCCACAGGTTGTAGTTTGAGGACCCCTGCTCTCGGCATTCACCACGAGAATGTGGTTTCAACCCAAAAGCTTGGAGACTCTACAATTTGTTTAAAAGTGATGGGGCAGAAGGAGTCCCTGATTGTCCCACGCAAGACTAGTTTTCCCACCCCCTGTTACTAAGAGTTCATAGTTATGTTTAAAGGGAACCAGGATATCCCGATCTGATCCCGTTACTTCAAGTGTGGGCTGACATTGCCACTAAGAAGCCTGCAAATATAAAAGACTTACTCCCTCCCGCAAAGAAAGGGCCCTTGTTTCCAAGGTTTCAGGAAACATGGAAGGACCGGAAAAACAAACGGTCCAAGTTCCCAAAACCACATAGGTGGAGGCCATCCCTCCACATCACCCTCCCCCACCCCTCCCCTCCCTCACCCCTCCCCCACCCCTCCCCTCCCCTCCCCTCCCCATCACTCTCCCCTAATCGGCTTTATCCCATTTTGCAGGAGAACTCTGGGAGTGGGAGAGCTGGCTTTAAACCCTTTCTTTCAACCCCCGCCCTATAAGGTTTCTAGGGTCCAGAAATAGAAAACTTCTAACAGGCCCTTATTGAGTCACTCCCTCCCCCACCGGCCCCCCAAACTCACCCCCACCCCTAACAAGCAGCCCCCCACACACACTAGTACTGGTATGACTTCCATACTCATCAGCCCACCTGGAATGCTTGCCAACAACTTCTCCAGGTGCTGTTCACAACGGAGGAGGGTAGCCCTTCCAGACAGAGGCCCAGTAAGCAGTCAGTGAACCTGATGGTCAGCGAGCGGGCACTCCCCACTTGGGAGAAACTCTTTTGGCCACTACACCAACAATGTGGGATCTCAATTCCTAGCAAGGCCCAGAGGACTTTACCAGGTATCAACCATTGCTCTTACATGACCCTCTGCAGAAGAGCTAGGAAACCTATGAATTTATCTAAGGTCAGTGAGAATTTTCAGGTTCCTATAAGAGAATATCCGCCTGCCTTTCTAGAGTGGCTGAGGGAAGCCTACGGGCTTTATACCCCTAACGGCCCGGAGGCACTGAAAACAGGAGGGCAATAAGTATTGCCTTTATTACTCAGTCAGTCTGCCTCAGACATGACAAAGAAGTGGGAAGGGTTTGAAGGGAAAAATCTTAGCGATTTGGTACAAGTGGCTCATTGAGTGTATAACAACAGAGATGACCCTAGCACGACAGAGACAAAGAAGCTAGCTAAAATACTAGGAATTGCCATGAGAGACCCCAGAGACTCAGGAAAAGGAGAGCATGGCCCACTCACGGAGAGACTAACCTGTGGGCACCGCCAAGCCATGGGGAAGGACCAATGTGCCTACTGCAGGAAAGAAGGACACTGGAAAAATCAGTGCCTTGAAAACCCCAGGAGAGGTGCACGACCCTCCACTAGAGTGGATGGGCCTCATCTGCACGTAGAAAGACCCAAGCAAGAGACAATAATGCTTGAAGAAGCTCAATGAAGGGGTCAGGGCTCTGTTTCACTTCGCCGCCAAAAGCCCAGGCTAACTCTCCAAGTAGGAGGCCAGGCAGTAAATTTCTTGGTGGACACAGGGGCCACCTTGTCAGGTTCAGAAAGGAATATGGGCACATTTTCAAGAAGAAAGATGTGAATTACTGTGAGCCTATGATTCCTTCCACAGATAACTCACACCAGAAGGTTTGCATGGAGGGTAGGTGGGTTTCCCAAGACAACAAAATAACAAATATCTATCAGCCCTTTGGCCCAGTTAGCCACCTGGTTATGATATCACTGGCTTCTGGCTCAGCTGCTGAGCCAGTGAAGCACTTATAGCAGGAGAAGACTAGGTGGCCGGTGGCCATCAACGGAAGGACCAAATCTCCACAGTGGGCTTCCTGTTTCAATATGGAGCCACGTATGTTACCTGCTGGACACCATCTCTATCCTGAGCTCATAATTGCCATCGCAGGTCTAGAATGCGGCGCGCAGGTACACACTATATGAAACAGTCTCTGATTAACCCCTCTCGATAACTTGCTGACATGGGAGTCTGGATAATCCTGTACATTTACTTTGCAGATTAGAAAACTCACTCAAAAACACACGGGAGTTGACCCAGAGACACACAACTGGTTAACAACAAAGTCATATTCACAACCAGCGTCTGGACCAAGAGCACGGTGCCCCACAGAACTGTGCCCATCGAGAAGTCAATATCTCCTGGACTCTCAAAAGATCTGAGCTGATACCCACCCCCCCACATCCTTGCAGCCCCAAAAGATTGTATTTCACAGGATGGCACCGGATCTGCAGCTCGCGGAGAGGGACATATCTGATCAGTGAACACAGGGCAGAACAAGGGGGAGGAGGGGAGAATGGGGCACACCCTGGCCCAATACACCTTGAGGATGATGTTCCCAATCAGAGAAGCCAATCCACAGAGAAGACCACATGGGCAGCCCCACGATGAGAAACGTCCCTCAAAGACCCATAGCCTTAGAGGGGACAACACTGGACACACAGTGTGGGAACTGCGCCCGAACTGATCCTGCCACTTCGATGCATGACACTAAGAGAGTGCAGCGGAAGAGTAAGAAAACGGAGCATCAAAGTCCCCGGGGAATGCCAAAGGTGGACTTTGTGGTCAGGGTTCGGTGCCCCCACAGACTGGACTGGAAAACACTCCTAAAGTTCACCACACAGTCCTTGTACTTTTCTTTCTGGTTAGTGTTGTTTTCTTTTAGTGTCATTGGATTTGGGTTGGGTTTTGTTTTCATTTTTGTTTGTTTTTTTTTTTCCTTTTTGCTGCTTGGTTTAGCTCAGTCTTGTTTTGTGCATGTTATTACCTTTACAGGTCTGTCTAATTAAGAGAGGCTGGATGAACAATCTGGAGGAGTAAACATGTGACCGGCCCTTTCCATTGGGCATGGGAGTGAGCACGGTGGGGGGAAAGGAAGTGCTGTAAAGAAACCCAGAGACAAGGGTACAACAAGTGATGGAAAACGATAGTGAGGGGGATGTAGGAGGCCTGGTAGGGCGTGATCAAAGGTAATGTAACCAAGAGGAATTACTGAAACCCAAAGGAAGACTGAGCATGTCAGTGGGCACAAGAGGAAAATCAAAGAGTATAGAAGAGTGAGCTGGGAAGCAAGGGCCAGTTATAGACGTCTAAATAAAGGCATGTACATATGTACATATATTTACAAAGGGGCATGGGGAAATAGATCTATGTCCATATGTTTATAGATTTAGTATTAAGGTAGCAGATGGACATAGGGCCTCCGCTCAAGGACTCCCTCATTGCAATAACACTGTTCTATTAAATTGGCATTCTAAGATGCTCACCTTCCCTACACAATCACTGACCACAAAGCGGCTGCATAAGCAAATGTGGTGAAGAAAGCCGATGGTGTCCAGCTACCTAAAGATATAGCGTGTGGGGTCTTAAAGGCCTGAGGGTAAAGAAACAGCCATCTGGCTCTGAAGCAACAGAGCCCACATGGAGAAAGCATACCAGCCTGTGTGATCACAAAGTTTTAAAGGGATAAGGCAACAGGTATCATGAGAACAAAAAAATCTTATCATGGAGAATGAGAGGGGACTGCCGGGTATAGACCCAAAACCTATTTGCAGTGCACTGGACATCCCCTTACAGAAGGATCTCAGAGTGGAGATTAAAGAATACAGGGTATGAGACAGCAAAGATGAAACACAACTTTCCTCTAGTTCTTAATGCTTTCTCTTGCCCCACTATCATGATCCCAGTTCTACCATACTAATCTGGCCAAACTAGAGAAGGTATTCTAGTACCGATAGGAATTTCAAACACGGGGGATCCAGAGTGGATGGGCCCTTTACCAGTGTTATGAGTGGAGATACTGGGAGGGTGGAGGAAGGGCAGGATGGAAAGTGGGAACCGATTACAAGGATCTTCATTGACCTCAAAAGAAAGGTGGGTGAAAATATGACAAAAGAATTAGTACATTTCCAAGGATTGATGAGGGATGGGTGGCGGGCATTGAGGGGGAAAAAATGAGGAGCTGAGGCCAGGGGCTTGGGTGGAGAGTGGATATTTTGTGAATAAGGAGGGCAATTAATGTACAGATGGGCTTCAAACAGATGATGTATTTATGGATGTTGGTTAGTGTTGTAGGAGCCACTAATGAAAAGATCATAAAAGAAACAAAAATAATCTTGGCAGGGGCTCATGCAAGGATGATCTCAGGCTGGATTAGACCAGTCAAAACAGCTACTGGAGTCGCCTCACCCTGTGTCTATTACTGAGTCAGCCATGATGCTTAGGACCCACAGCCCCAGCAGCTGGCCAGAGAGGGAGGTGGATCTCTGAGGCCATTCCACAGGGGGAATGGTCCTCTGTCCTGCAGGGCCCACCCTCCTTTGTAAGCATGCTGCCTGGGGCAAGGCTTTCATGGAGTCCACACCATGGGAGCTCTACTACTCATGGGGGATTGGCAGGAAGCCTCTGCTCATGCGCACACACCACCAACTAGCTGGAGGATCTCCGTGAACAAAGCCTGAGGCAGACAACAAGCCCACTAACTGATGCTGTAAGAGATACAATCAGCATCCAGAAACCTGCAACTGGGAGTAAGAGGCAGCATACCTTGGTCCCAGCCCCTCCCACTCTAATCTACAAAGAGTGACATTGCAAAGCAGAGGGTTTTCATAAAGCACTTCCAGGACTGTGGAATGAGCAGCCTCGTTTGTGGACATGGATACTCTGTGATCCAGACGTACTACCTCCTCCCTTACAGTCAGCTGAGACAAAAACCCTTGCAAGCAGAAAGCCATGCATCTGAACAGTATCCACCAGCCACTCATGTGCAGCACAGCTGCCTCCAAAGAGCCTTCCTGAGTGAGAGAGAAATCATGCAGAAGCCTGGTCTGCACTCAAGAGAGTTTTATGAGCGTTAGGGAGGCGTGGTGGGCAAGTCTGGCCGACCCCAGTGGCTGAATTGAATTTACATGGCCTAGATTGGTCAATCCAGGTACAGGAACCACCCAGGTGACCTCCCCTTCATGGCCAGAAATCTGGACCTCTGAGCATGCACAGGGTGCCTCTCCTAACTGGGCTCTTATCTTGGCCCTATGGGCATGCATAACGGATGCCCCAGTCCCTAGTATAGCTACCTAACATTTGCCCCCCTGAAGAGATATGGACCCAAATCTTTGGGGGTACTGGGCGACGACATCTCTAGCTGCTTCCTGCTGGCAAAAGGGGCGAGGATGGGCTTTGGGTCCATACCCTTCCTACACTGCTGGGAGGGGTTGTCCATTGAGGGCAACTTTATCCAGGATGGATAAGGTTGAGGTGGTCCAGGAGATGGTAGTCGTGGACCTGGCACACTTGGTTCAGAAGCTTTAATCACCCGATAACTTCTGAGAAAAACAAACGGTCTAAAAGGTGAACAGTTTGACTACGACAAGGCTAAGCTTGTGAGGTGGCAGTGGCCTTGAAATTAGGTGAGTGTCACAGGAAACAAAAATAATCTTAGGATTACCAGACATGTGTGTTTGTTCATTGCAAGTACAGGAAGAGGGATAAAAGCATTCACACTTTCCCCTAGGAGGGCACAGGTTTGGGCACTACTAGGTGCAGTCGGATCACTGATTCATTTATGATGCTAAGGTCTTGGACCCGCTGATAAGACCCATCCTTCTTTTTAACCCTATAACGCTTCAATTTTAATTTTGGGAAAAAATTTTCTTTTTTGTAGTGGACTTTCATAGTTATAAATATATATATATATATGTATTAATATATACATTTTTAATGTTATGAAAACATCATGCTTCGCGTTATAGAGTTAAATGGAAATAATGGGCTAGTGCAGGACGAGTCAAAAGTGACCAAAATAGAGTAACTGCCTAAGCCATTTTGAATTTTCGTGGGTTCAATTGGAGTAAAGGCTTGTAAATTACCCGGGGTCCAAATTCCCATGGTGCCTCCTACAACGGGTAGAATGTTCAGGGATGTTTCAGGGCTGGGAGATTAATAACCCCTAAGTCCAGGATACCTTAGGGGAGGGGTCCTTAAACTGTTTACCCAGGGGGCCAGTTCATTATCCCTCAGGCCTTTTGAAGGAAAGACTATAGTTTAAAAAAACAAATATTACGAACAAATTCATGTGCACACTGCACATCTTGATTTGAAGTTCAAAAAAAAAAATAAATGGGGCACATACACCCGGCAGAAAGGATCAACGTCCTCGGCTGTCTGCATGAGGCCCACAGGTTGTAGTTTGAGGACCCCTGCTCTCGGCATTCACCAAGAGGATGTGGTTTCAACCCAAAAGCTTGGAGACTCTACAATTTGTTTAAAAGTGATGGGGCAGAAGGAGTCCCTGATTGTCCCACGCAAGACTAGTTTTCCCACCCCCTATTACTAAGAGTTCATAGTTATGTTTGAAGGGAACCAGGATATCCCGATCTGATCCCGTTACTTCAAGTGTGGGCTGACATTGCCACTAAGAAGCATGCAAATATAAAAGACTTACTCCCTCCCGAAAAGAAAGGGCCCTTGTTTCCAAGGTTTCAGGAAACATGGAAGGACCGGAAAAACAAACGATACAAGTTCCCAAAACCACATAGGTGGAGGCCATCCCTCCACATCACCCTCCCCCACCCCTCCCCTCCCTCACCCCTCCCCCACCCCTCCCCTCCCCTCCCCTCCCCATCACTCTCCCCTAATCGGCTTTATCCCATTTTGCAGGAGAACTCTGGGAGTGGGAGAGCTGGCTTCAAACCCTTTCTTTCAACCCCCGCCCTATAAGGTTTCTAGGGTCCAGAAATAGAAAACTTCTAACAGGCCCTTATTGAGTCACTCCCTCCCCCACCGGCCCCCCAAACTCACCCCCACCCCTAACAAGCAGCCCCCCACACACACTAGTACTGGTATGACTTCCATACTCATCAGCCCACCTGGAATGCTTGCCAACAACTTCTCCAGGTGCTGTTCACAACGGAGGAGGGTAGCCCTTCCAGACAGAGGCCCAGTAAGCAGTCAGTGAACCTGATGGTCAGCGAGCGGGCACTCCCCACTTGGGAGAAACTCTTTTGGCCACTACACCAACAATGTGGGATCTCAATTCCTAGCAAGGCCCAGAGGACTTTACCAGGTATCAACCATTGCTCTTACATGACCCTCTGCAGAAGAGCTAGGAAACCTATGAATTTATCTAAGGTCAGTGAGAATTTTCAGGTTCCTATAAGAGAATATCCGCCTGCCTTTCTAGAGTGGCTGAGGGAAGCCTACGGGCTTTATACCCCTAACGGCCCGGAGGCACTGAAAACAGGAGGGCAATAAGTATTGCCTTTATTACTCAGTCAGTCTGCCTCAGACATGACAAAGAAGTGGGAAGGGTTTGAAGGGAAAAATCTTAGCGATTTGGTACAAGTGGCTAATTGAGTGTATAACAACAGAGATGACCCTAGCACGACAGAGACAAAGAAGCTAGCTAAAATACTAGGAATTGCCATGAGAGACCCCAGAGACTCAGGAAAAGGAGAGCATGGCCCACTCACGGAGAGACTAACCTGTGGGCACCGCCAAGCCATGGGGAAGGACCAATGTGCCTACTGCAGGAAAGAAGGACACTGGAAAAATCAGTGCCTTGAAAACCCCAGGAGAGGTGCACGACCCTCCACTAGAGTGGATGGGCCTCATCTGCACGTAGAAAGACCCAAGCAAGAGACAATAATGCTTGAAGAAGCTCAATGAAGGGGTCAGGGCTCTGTTTCACTTCGCCGCCAAAAGCCCAGGCTAACTCTCCAAGTAGGAGGCCAGGCAGTAAATTTCTTGGTGGACACAGGGGCCACCTTGTCAGGTTCAGAAAGGAATATGGGCACATTTTCAAGAAGAAAGATGTGAATTACTGTGAGCCTATGATTCCTTCCACAGATAACTCACACCAGAAGGTTTGCATGGAGGGTAGGTGGGTTTCCCAAGACAACAAAATAACAAATATCTATCAGCCCTTTGGCCCAGTTAGCCACCTGGTTATGATATCACTGGCTTCTGGCTCAGCTGCTGAGCCAGTGAAGCACTTATAGCAGGAGAAGACTAGGTGGCCGGTGGCCATCAACGGAAGGACCAAATCTCCACAGTGGGCTTCCTGTTTCAATATGGAGCCACGTATGTTACCTGCTGGACACCATCTCTATCCTGAGCTCATAATTGCCATCGCAGGTCTAGAATGCGGCGCGCAGGTACACACTATATGAAACAGTCTCTGATTAACCCCTCTCGATAACTTGCTGACATGGGAGTCTGGATAATCCTGTACATTTACTTTGCAGATTAGAAAACTCACTCAAAAACACACGGGAGTTGACCCAGAGACACACAACTGGTTAACAACAAAGTCATATTCACAACCAGCGTCTGGACCAAGAGCACGGTGCCCCACAGAACTGTGCCCATCGAGAAGTCAATATCTCCTGGACTCTCAAAAGATCTGAGCTGATACCCACCCCCCCACATCCTTGCAGCCCCAAAAGATTGTATTTCACAGGATGGCACCGGATCTGCAGCTCGCGGAGAGGGACATATCTGATCAGTGAACACAGGGCAGAACAAGGGGGAGGAGGGGAGAATGGGGCACACCCTGGCCCAATACACCTTGAGGATGATGTTCCCAATCAGAGAAGCCAATCCACAGAGAAGACCACATGGGCAGCCCCACGATGAGAAACGTCCCTCAAAGACCCATAGCCTTAGAGGGGACAACACTGGACACACAGTGTGGGAACTGCGCCCGAACTGATCCTGCCACTTCGATGCATGACACTAAGAGAGTGCAGCGGAAGAGTAAGAAAACGGAGCATCAAAGTCCCCGGGGAATGCCAAAGGTGGACTTTGTGGTCAGGGTTCGGTGCCCCCACAGACTGGACTGGAAAACACTCCTAAAGTTCACCACACAGTCCTTGTACTTTTCTTTCTGGTTAGTGTTGTTTTCTTTTAGTGTCATTGGATTTGGGTTGGGTTTTGTTTTCATTTTTGTTTGTTTTTTTTTTCTTTTTGCTGCTTGGTTTAGCTCAGTCTTGTTTTGTGCATGTTATTACCTTTACAGGTCTGTCTAATTAAGAGAGGCTGGATGAACAATCTGGAGGAGTAAACATGTGACCGGCCCTTTCCATTGGGCATGGGAGTGAGCACGGTGGGGGGAAAGGAAGTGGTGTAAAGAAACCCAGAGACAAGGGTACAACAAGTGATGGAAAACGATAGTGAGGGGGATGTAAGAGGCCTGGTAGGGCGTGATCAAAGGTAATGTAACCAAGAGGAATTACTGAAACCCAAAGGAAGACTGAGCATGTCAGTGGGCACAAGAGGAAAATCAAAGAGTATAGAAGAGTGAGCTGGGAAGCAAGGGCCAGTTATAGACGTCTAAATAAAGGCATGTACATATGTACATATATTTACAAAGGGGCATGGGGAAATAGATCTATGTCCATATGTTTATAGATTTAGTATTAAGGTAGCAGATGGACATAGGGCCTCCGCTCAAGGACTCCCTCATTGCAATAACACTGTTCTATTAAATTGGCATTCTAAGATGCTCACCTTCCCTACACAATCACTGACCACAAAGCGGCTGCATAAGCAAATGTGGTGAAGAAAGCCGATGGTGTCCAGCTACCTAAAGATATAGCGTGTGGGGTCTTAAAGGCCTGAGGGTAAAGAAACAGCCATCTGGCTCTGAAGCAACAGAGCCCACATGGAGAAAGCATACCAGCCTGTGTGATCACAAAGTTTTAAAGGGATAAGGCAACAGGTATCATGAGAACAAAAAAATCTTATCATGGAGAATGAGAGGGGACTGCCGGGTATAGACCCAAAACCTATTTGCAGTGCACTGGACATCCCCTTACAGAAGGATCTCAGAGTGGAGATTAAAGAATACAGGGTATGAGACAGCAAAGATGAAACACAACTTTCCTCTAGTTCTTAATGCTTTCTCTTGCCCCACTATCATGATCCCAGTTCTACCATACTAATCTGGCCAAACTAGAGAAGGTATTCTAGTACCGATAGGAATTTCAAACACGGGGAATCCAGAGTGGATGGGCCCTTTACCAGTGTTATGAGTGGAGATACTGGGAGGGTGGAGGAAGGGCAGGATGGAAAGTGGGAACCGATTACAAGGATCTTCATTGACCTCAAAAGAAAGGTGGGTGAAAATATGACAAAAGAATTAGTACATTTCCAAGGATTGATGAGGGATGGGTGGCGGGCATTGAGGGGGGAAAAATGAGGAGCTGAGGCCAGGGGCTTGGGTGGAGAGTGGATATTTTGTGAATAAGGAGGGCAATTAATGTACAGATGGGCTTCAAACAGATGATGTATTTATGGATGGTGGTTAGTGTTGTAGGAGCCACTAATGAAAAGATCATAAAAGAAACAAAAATAATCTTGGCAGGGGCTCATGCAAGGATGATCTCAGGCTGGATTAGACCAGTCAAAACAGCTACTGGAGTCGCCTCACCCTGTGTCTATTATTGAGTCAGCCATGATGCTTAGGACCCACAGCCCCAGCAGCTGGCCAGAGAGGGAGGTGGATCTCTGAGGCCATTCCACAGGGGGAATGGTCCTCTGTCCTGCAGGGCCCACCCTCCTTTGTAAGCATGCTGCCTGGGGCAAGGCTTTCATGGAGTCCACACCATGGGAGCTCTACTACTCATGGGGGATTGGCAGGAAGTCTCTGCTCATGCGCACACACCACCAACTAGCTGGAGGATCTCCGTGAACAAAGCCTGAGGCAGACAACAAGCCCACTAACTGATGCTGTAAGAGATACAATCAGCATCCAGAAACCTGCAACTGGGAGTAAGAGGCAGCATACCTTGGTCCCAGCCCCTCCCACTCTAATCTACAAGGAGTGACATTGCAAAGCAGAGGGTTTTCATAAAGCACTTCCAGGACTGTGGAATGAGCAGCCTCGTTTGTGGACATGGATACTCTGTGATCCAGACGTACTACCTCCTCCCTTACAGTCAGCTGAGACAAAAACCCTTGCAAGCAGAAAGCCATGCATCTGAACAGTATCCACCAGCCACTCATGTGCAGCACAGCTGCCTCCAAAGAGCCTTCCTGAGTGAGAGAGAAATCATGCAGAAGCCTGGTCTGCACTCAAGAGAGTTTTATGAGCGTAGGGAGGCGTGGTGGGCAAGTCTGGCCGACCCCAGTGGCTGAATTGAATTTACATGGCCTAGATTGGTCAATCCAGGTACAGGAACCACCCAGGTGACCTCCCCTTCATGGCCAGAAATCTGGACCTCTGAGCATGCACAGGGTGCCTCTCCTAACTGGGCTCTTATCTTGGCCCTATGGGCATGCATAACGGATGCCCCAGTCCCTAGCATAGCTACCTAACATTTGCCCCCCTGAAGAGATATGGACCCAAATCTTTGGGGGTACTGGGCGACGACATCTCTAGCTGCTTCCTGCTGGCAAAAGGGGCGAGGATGGGCTTTGGGTCCATACCCTTCCTACACTGCTGGGAGGGGTTGTCCATTGAGGGCAACTTTATCCAGGATGGATAAGGTTGAGGTGGTCCAGGAGATGGTAGTCGTGGACCTGGCACACTTGGTTCAGAAGCTTTAATCACCCGATAACTTCTGAGAAAAACAAACGGTCTAAAAGGTGAACAGTTTGACTACGACAAGGCTAAGCTTGTGAGGTGGCAGTGGCCTTGAAATTAGGTGAGTGTCACAGGAAACAAAAATAATCTTAGGATTACCAGACATGTGTGTTTGTTCATTGGAAGTACAGGAAGAGGGATAAAAGCATTCACACTTTCCCCTAGGAGGGCACAGGTTTGGGCACTACTAGGTGCAGTCGGATCACTGATTCATTTATGATGCTAAGGTCTTGGACCCGCTGATAAGACCCATCCTTCTTTTTAACCCTATAACGCTTCAATTTTAATTTTGGGAAAAAATTTTCTTTTTGTTGTGGTCTTTCATAGTTATAAATATATATATATGTATTAATATATACATTTTTTAATGTTATGAAAACATCATGCTTCGCGTTATAGAGTTAAATGGAAATAGTGGGCTAGTGCAGGACGAGTCAAATGTGACCAAAATAGAGTACCTGCCTAAGCCATTTTGAATTTTCTTGGGTTCAATTGGAGTAAAGACTTGTAAATTACCCGGGGTCCAAATTCCCATGGTGCCTCCTACAACGGGTAGAATTTTCAGGGATGTTTCAGGGCTGGGAGATTAATAACCCCTAAGTCCAGGATACCTTAGGACAGGGGTCCTTAAACTGTTTACCCAGGGGGCCAGTTCACTATCCCTCAGGCCTTTTGAAGGAAAGACTATAGTTTCAAAAATCAAATATTACGAACAAATTCATGTGCACACTGCACATCTTGATTTGAAGTTCAAAAAAAAAAATAAATGGGGCACATACACCCGACAGAAAGGATCAGCGTCCTCGGCTGTCTGCATGTGGCCCACAGGTTGTAGTTTGAGGACCCCTGCTCTCGGCATTCACCAAGAGGATGTGGTTTCAACCCAAAAGCTTGGAGACTCTACAATTTGTTTAAAAGTGATGGGGCAGAAGGAGTCCCTGATTGACCCACGCAAGACTAGTTTTCCCATCCCCTATTACTAAGAGTTCATAGTTATGGTTAAAGGGAACCAGGATATCCCGATCTGATCCCGTTACTTCAAGTGTGGGCTGACATTGCCACTAAGAAGCCTGCAAATATAAAAGACTTACTCCCTCCCGCAAAGAAAGGGCCCTTGTTTCCAAGGTTTCAGGAAACATGGAAGGACCGGAAAAACAAATGGTCCAAGTTCCCAAAACCACATAGGTGGAGGCCATCCCTCCCCATCACCCTCCCCCACCCCTCCCCTCCATCACCCCTCCCCTCCCCCATCCCTCCCCCACCCCTCCCCTCCCCTCCCCTCCCCATCACTCTCCCCTAATCGGCTTTATCCCATTTTGCAGGAGAACTCTGGGAGTGGGAGAGCTGGCTTCAAACCCTTTCTTTCAACCCCCGCCCTATAAGGTTTCTAGGGTCCAGAAATAGAAAACTTCTAACAGGCCCTTATTGAGTCACTCCCTCCCCCACCGGCCCCCCAATCTCACCCCCACCCTTAACAAGCAGCCCCCCCACACACTAGTACTGGTATGACTTCCATACTCATCAGCCCACCTGGAATGCTTGCCAACAACTTCTCCAGGTGCTGTTCACAACGGAGGAGGGCAGCCCTTCCAGACAGAGGCCCAGTAAGCAGTCAGTGAACCTGATGGTCAGCGAGCGGGCACTCCCCACTTGAGAGAAACTCTTTTGGCCACTACACCAACAATGTGGGATCTCAATTCCTAGCAAGGCCCAGAGGGCTTTACCAGGTATCACCCATTGCTCTTACATGACCCTCTGCGGAAGAGCTAGGAAACCTATAAATTTATCTAAGGTCAGTGAGAATTTTCAGGCTAAGAGAATGTCCGCCTGCCTTTATAGAGTGGTTGATGGAAACCTACAGGCTTTATACCCCTAACAGCCCGGAGGCCCCGAGAACAGGAGGGCAATAAATATTGCCTTTATGACTCAGTCAGTCTGCCTCAGACCTGAAAAAGAAGTGGGAAGGGTTCAAGGGAAAAATCTTAGTGATTTGATACAAGTGGTTCATTGAGTATATAACAACCGAGATGACCCTAGCACGACAGAGACAAAGAAACTAGCTAAAATCCTAGGAATTGCCATGAGAGACCCCAGAGACTCAGGAAAAGGAGAGCATGGCCCACTCACGGAGAGACTAACCTGTGGGCACTGCCAAGCCATGGGGAAGGATCAATGTGCCTACTGCAGGAAAGAAGGACACTGGAAAAATCAGTGTCTTGAAAACCCCAGGAGAGGTCCACGACCCTCCACAAGAGTGGACGGGCCTCATCTGCAACGAGAAAGACCCAAGCAAGAGACAATAAGGCTTGAAGAGCTGCATGAAGGGGTCAGGGCTCTGTTTCACTTCGCCGCCAAAACCCAGGCTAACACTCCATATAGGCCAGGCAGTAAATTTCTTGGTGGACACAGGGGCCACCTTCTCAGGTTCAGAAAGGAATACGGGCACATTTACAAAAAGAAAGATGTGTATTACTGTGAGCCTATGATTCCTTCCACAGATAACTCACACCAGAATGTTTGCATGGAGGTTAGGTGGGCTTCCCAAGACAACAAGATAACAAATATCTATCTGTCCTTTCTCCCAGTTAGCCACCTGGTTATGATGGCACTGGCTCCTGGCTCAGCTGCTGAGTCAGTGAAGCAGTTATAGCAGGAGAAGACTAGGTGGCCGGTGGCCATCAACGGAAGGACCAAATCTCCACAGTGGGCTTCCTGTTTCAATATGGAGCCACGTCTGTCACCTACTGGACACCATCACTATTCTGAGCTCATAATTGCCACCCCAGGTCTCAAATGCAGCGCGCAGATACACACTATATGAAACAGTCTCTGATTAACCCCTCTCAATAACTTGCTGACATGGGCTTCTGGATAATCCAGTACATTTACTTTCCAGATGAGAAAACTCCCTCAAAAACACACAGGAGTTGACCCAGAGACAAAAACTGGTTAACAACAAAGTCATATTCACAACCAGCGTCTGGACCAAGAGCACGGTGCCCCACAGAACTGTGCCCATCGAGAAGTCAATATCTCCTGGACTCTCAAAAGATCTGAGCTGATGCCCCCCCTCCCACCTCCTTGCAGCCCCCAAAGATTGTATTTCACAGGATGGCACCGGAGCTGCAGCTCGCGGAGAGGGACATATCTGATCAGAGAACACAGAGCAGAACAAGGGGGAGGAGGGGAGAATGGAGCACATCCTGGCCCACTATACCTTGAGGATGATGTTCCCAATCAGAGAAGCCAGTCCACAGAAAAGACCACATGGGCAGCCCCACGATGAGAAACGTCCCTCAAAGTCCCATTGCCCTAGAGGGGACAACACTGGAGACACAGTGTGGGAACTGCGCCCGAACTGATCTTGCTATATCGAGGCATGACACTAAGGGAGTGCAGCGGAAGAGAAAGAAAACGGAGCATCAAAGTCCCCGGGGAATACCAAAGGTGGACTTTGTGGTCAGGGCTCGGTGCCCCAACAGACTGGACTGGAAAACACTCCTAAAGTTCACCACACAGTCCTTGTACTAACTATGAGCTTTTCTTTCTTGGTTAGTTTTGTTTTCTTTTAGTGTCATTGGATTTTTGTTGTCTTGGTTTTTTTGGGTTGCTTGTCTTGGTTTTGTGCATGTTATTACCTTTTCTGGTCTGTCTAAATTAGATAGGCTGGATGTCCAATCTGGAGGACAAAACCCAGGACCAACACTTCTGGGGTGTGGGGCATGGGAAAGAGGGAGGTGGGCGTAAAGGAAGCGGTGTTAAGAAACCCAGAAACAAGAGAACAGGAAGTCATGCATATCCGTGGTGAGGTAGATGTAGGAGGCCTGGTAGGGTGGGATCAAGGGTAATGGAACCAAGAAGAATTACTGAAACCCAAAGGAAGACTGAGCATGGCAGTGGGCACAAGAGGAAAATGAAAGGGAAATAGAAGAGCAAGCGAGGAAGCAAGGGCCTGTTATAGAGGTCTTTTAAAAAGTATGTCCATATGTAAATATATTCATATATGAGCATGGGGAAATAGACCTACGTCCATATATTTATAGGTTTCGTATTAAGGTAGCAGATGGACTCTGGGCCTCCACTCAAATACTCCCTCATTGCAAGAATACTTTGTTCTATTAAACTGGCATTCTATGGTGCTCACCTTCCCCACAGGTACACTGAAGACAAAGCTGATGGTGCCCAGCTGTCAAAAGATATAGCGTCTGAGGTCTTAAAAGCTTGAATGTAAACAAGCGGCCACCTAGCTCAGAAGCAACAAAGCCCACATGGAATAATCACACCAGCCTATGAGATCACGAGGTTTCGAAGGGATCAGGTGTCAGGCATCATCAGAACAAAAACATCTTATTGGGAATGAGAAGAGTGCTTGGTAGAGACCCAAAGCCCATTTCCAGACCACTGGACAATACCTTACAGAAGGGTCTCAGAGAGGAGATGAGCCAAGACTAGGTACGAGATAGCAATGATGAAACACAACTTTCCTCCAGTTGCTAAATGCTTTCTCTCCCCCCATTATCATGACCCCAATTCTACCTTACAAATCTGGCTAGACCAGATAATGTACACTGGTACAGATAGCAACTGGAAACACAGGGAATCCAGGGTGGATGAGTCCTTTAGGACCAGTATTATGAGTGAAGACACTGAGAGGGTAAGCGGGAGGGCAGTTTGGAAACGGGGAACTGATTACAAGGATGTACATTTTACTTCAACAGAAAAGTGGGTGAAGGGGGATATCAGACAGTGCAAGATATGACAAAAATTAGTAAATTACCAAGGATTGATGAGCGAGGGGTAGCGCACATGGGGGGTGGGGATGGGAATGAGGAGCTGAGGCCATGGGCTTGGGTGGAGAGTGGATATTTTGAGAATGAGGGAAATGAATGTACAAATGTGCTTTACACAACTGATGTATGCATAGAATGTGTTTAGTGTTGTATGAGCCCCTAATAAAACGTTAAAAAAAAAAAGATCTGGGCAGAGGACTCATTCAAGGATCATCTCAGGCTGGATTAGACCCTTCTAAGTAGAAAGTCCTGCATCTGAACAGTATCCACCAGCCATTCATGTCCAGTTCTGCTGCCTCCAAAGAGCCTTCCTGGGTTTGTCAGATCTCTCTGGGGACAGACAGACCTTGGTCCTCTGCTCTGCGTGAGAAAGAATGCATGTAGAAGCCTGATTGTCATCCAAGTGGGTTTTATGAGCATTAGGGAGGCATGGTGGGCAACCCTGGTCAACCCCAGCAGCTGAATTTAATTTACTTGGCCTTGGTGGGTCAATCAAGTTGCAGCACTCACCCAGGTGTACCTCCTCTTCCTGGCCGGAAACCTGAACCTCTGAGCACGCACAGTGTGCCACTCCTTCTTGGGCTGCTACCTTGGCCCTCTGGGCATGCATAATGGACACCCCAGTCCCTAGGATAGCTACCCAACATTTGCCCCCTGAAGAGGTATGGACCCAAATCTTTGGGGTACTGGGCGACGACATCTCTAAGTACTTCCTGCTGCAAAAGGGGCAAATGGGGCTCAGAAGGGATTGTCCACTCAGGTCCCAGGATGGATAAAGTTGAGGTTGTTCAGGAAATCGTGGTCCTACAGCTGGCACACTTGGTTTGGAGGCCTTGGTAACCTGAGAACTTCTGGAAAAACAAACAAAAAGACAAAAGGTTGAAGAGTTTAAGTGAGACAAGTCTAAGATTCGGAGGAGGTAGTTCCCTTCAAGTTAGGTGAGTGTCACAAGAAATAAGTATACTTAGGATTATCAGGCATGTGTTTGTTCACTCTAAGTACAGGAACGGGGATTAAAGCATTCACAATTTCCCTAGGAGGGCACAGGGTTTGGGCACTACTAGGTGCAGTGGGATCACTGCTTCATTTATGATCCTAAGGTCTTACACCTGCTGATAAGACCCATCCTTTTTAACCGTATAATGGCTCAATTTTCAATTTGGGGGAAATGTTTTTGTTTTTATTCTTTATTTTCAAAGTTATCTATCTATTTATCTGTCTGTTTATCTATCTATCTATTAATATATACATTTCTTTATATGTTATGGAAATATGCTCAGCGTTATAGAGTTAAATGGTAATATTGGGGTACTACAGGGGGAGTCAACAGTAATCAAAAGTAGAGTAACTGCCTAAGTCATTTTTAATTTTCTTGGCTTCAATTTGAATAAAAGGCTGGTAAATTACCCAGGGACCAAATTTCCCTGGTGCCTCTACTATGGGTAGAATGATCAGGGGTGTGTCAGGGCTGCGAGAATAGTAACCCCTAAGTCCAGGATCCCTTAGGGCAGGGGTCCTCAAACTGTTTACCTAGGGGGCCAGTTCTGTCCCTCAGATCATTGGAGGGTCAGACTATAGTTTTTAAAAAACCTATGAACAAGTTCCTATGCACACTGCACGAGCCGGCTGCTAAGCAGGACAGGCAGAGGCAGCAAAAACACCCTGAGGGTGGAATAAATGTCGTCAGGCCACATGTGCCCCACGGGCCACAGTTTGAGGACGCCTGCCTTAGGGGTTCCTGTGTGCACTGGGGATGAAGGTCTCTACTGCTCCTCAAAAGGAGAAATGCTCTAAATTCTGGCATCTCCGCCCATTTCCCATCACTCTACAGAACTGTTCCAGGTGAATCAGGGTTGGAAGGAAAAGTGTGCCATTCTCTGGCCACCATTCTCCTTTCTCAAATAAAGTTGCATAGTGTATCAGCTTTTGTTTGTCTAGCCTCTGTGTCAACTCTATCCCAATTGGACAGGATTCATGCAAGGGGGCAATTCCTGAGTATGAAGCTGCTAAGTCCCATCTGGAAAGCACAAAACAAGGCTATTTAGAGCTTGCTGCCTCAAGGTCAATAACCCCGCTTCAGAGCAGACCCCTGGTGTGCTATTAAACTGATGCCTCTGACAGGTGCCCCCACCATAGACAAAGGGTCAAAGAGCAGTCACTGTGGGCGACTTTAGGTCCAACCATTTTCTAGACAATAAGCTAGGAGGACCACTGCTTGGGATGGCCCCACAGCCTTCCAAGATGCCTGCTGGCAGGAGCAGACTCTCAAATCTCTGAAGGGAAGGGGCATCTGGCAGCTCAGGGAACCTTTAGGAAAATTGGAATTTCTGGCTGGAACATCATGGCAGCTGAGCTATATTAAGAGCTGTCCCCAAAAGTGCGTGAAGAAACACCACTGAAAGCCGAAAAGTAAGGGTTACCCAGGCTAGGCTTCCGAACGCCTTTGTCTTAAGACTGAGCAACGGAAAACCAGCCAGTAACAAGGAACAAACCTACACTGGTAGAACACTAACCCTAGAACACCTGAAGTTTTCAATGCAGGAAATAATATTTTTTTTGTTTTTATTCTTTACTTTCATTGTTATCAATATATATAACAACCAAAGTATATTTTAAAAGTACAAATTTTCAAAAATATAACCAAATTGTCATATTTATAATATATAATTTTGGTGCCAGATACATTTTAATTAAATGTTACAAAAAAGTCCTGCTCAGTGTTATAGGGCTCAAGCAGCTTGTTTTAAAAACCAGGAGAAAGGCAAATGGAACGGAGGGTAAAAGGGAAACATTTGGCTGCCGGGACAAGGCAGGGCTATCTCCCAGGCCTAAATCAACCAGCTCCCGAGGCAGTGCCCTTCCACGTGTTTGGACTGGTGGGCACCATTTTGGCCAGGGTCATAGGCCCTGTTTCCCCATGGCGGCTATGTAGGTTCTCTGGGAAAACCATAAAGAGCCTTGATAATGGTGAAGCCATTCTGAACTGACAGAAGCCACCATGAAAGGTAAATAAAGTAGCTATGAACTGTCAATGAACTAGCTGATATTGGGGTGGTAGGCCGTGCAGACGTAGCCCAAGGGAATGTCCCAAAGGAAATGGATGTTCAGAAGGCTTTTGAGAACAAGAGCAGTTTTTGTTCAACTAAGAATGGCTAACCGCAACACCCCACTTCTCTACTCTGCCTGCTTGCACACCTGCACATTGCACAAGTATAAAAACCTTTGGAAAATTCAACTGGGGGCTGCTCAGTCTCCTCTCAAGAGGGCTGACAGACCCTGTGCAGAAAATAAAACTTTTTCTGTTGAACTTGCCGGTGGTCGGAGATGCTTTCTTTCTGGGAATGGACAGTAGCTACAACATTTCGAGGTGCACCGAGATCCGAGTGCCACTGTCGGAGCCTGCTTAGAAAGGGGAACCAGGACATCCTGATCTGATCCCTTAAATTCATGTGTGGATTGACATTGCCACTAAGAAGCCAACATATATAAAAGACTTACTTCCTCCCCCAACATAAAGAGTTCTTGTTTCCAAGATTTCAGTAAACATGGCAGGACCGGAAAAACAACCTGTCCAAGTTCCTAAAACCACCAAGGTGGAGGCTGTCCCTGTCCCTCCCCCCTCCCTTCCCCCTTTCCCTACCTGTCTGATTTATCCCATTTTGCAAGAGGACTCTGGGAGCAGGAGAGCTGGCTTCCGACCCTTGGTGCCGCTGCCACCCTATCAGGTTCCCAAGGGGCCGGAGAGAGGAATACTCACAGCCTCTTTTTGAGCCCCCCCACCCCACAACAAATACACTAGGGCAGGCATGTCTTAACAACCCCCAGAGAAAGATCACTCAGCAGCAGCCATTCTCCCCTTAAGGCAAGCAGCCCCCAAACCTGGGAAGACTCCCGAATCCCTTTTTCAGTATATGTTCCCTTTTGTTCCAGGGGTTTGTATAATTGGAACCAACAAAACCCCTTTTTTCTGACAAACCATAAGGTCTGATTTCTTTGCTAGATATGGTTTTCCATACTCATCAGCCCACCTGAGGTGATTTCCTGCAACTTCTCCAGGTGCTGTTCATATCAGAGGAATGGGACCCCTTCCAGAGAGGCCCAGAAGGCAGTCAATGGACCTAATGGTCAGCCAGCGGGCACTCCCCACTTGAGAGAAATTTTTTTCCCCACTGCACAACCAATGTGGGATCCAAACTCCTAGCAAGGCCCAGAGGGCTTAAGCAGATATCACCAGTTGCTCTTGCAGGGCCTCCGCTTAACCACTAGGAAGCCTATAAATTTATCTAAGGTCAGTGAGAATTCTCAGGCTCCTACAAGAGAATGTCCGCCTGCCTTTTTAGAGTGGCTGATGGACGCCTACGGGCTTTATACCCCTATTGACCTGAAAGCCCCCTGAGAACAGGAGGGAAGTAAGTATTGCCTGTATTATTCAGTCAGTCTGCCTCAGACATGAAAAAGAAGTGGGAAGGGTTTGAAGGGAAAAATCCTAGTGATTTGGTAGAAGTGGCTCATTGAGTGTATAACAACAGAGACAAAGAAACTAGCTAAAATACTAGTAATTGCCATGAGAGACCCCAGAGGCTCAGGAAAAGGAGAGCATGGCCCACTCACGGAGAGACTAACCTGTGGGCACCACCAAGCCCCGAAGAAGGATCAATGTGCCTACTGCAGGAAAGAAGGACATTGGAAACATCAGTCCCTTGAAAACGCCAGGAGAGGTGCACGACCCTCCACTAGAGAGGACGGGCCTCATTCACACCTAGAAAGACCCAAGCAGGAGACAATAATGCTTGAAGAAGCTGAATGAAGGTGTCAGGGCTGTTTCACTTGGCCTCCAGGATCCCACGCTAACACTCCAAAAAGGGGGCCAGCCAGTAAATTTCTTGGTGGACACAGGGGCCACCTTCTTGGTTTTGGAAAAGACTACAGGTGCATTGTCAAAAGGAAAGATTTTAATTACAGGTGCCACATGGCAGACCCAAGCATACCCATGGACAACGGCCAGAATAACAGATTTAGCACAAGAGACAGTTCCACACTCCTTCCTGGTAATGCCTCAGGGCCCCTTTCCCCTAATTGGTCGGGATTTATTACGATAAATGGTGGCCATGATTACTTTCTCATCTGCTGCAACCACCTTAACCCTTGAACTTGAAAAGGCAAAGGTTTTGCTCACCGCTCCACTGCCAGAGGGATATGTGTTTTATCAAAGAGCAGAAGAAACCTCCTCAAAGGAACTTCTTGATAAATGGCTAAAAGATATTCCTTTTGTTTGGGCAGAGAACAACCTGCCAGACCTTGCTGAACATCAGGTGCCTGCGGTCGTACAACTTCTGAGCTCAGCCACACTGGTGAGTGTCAAGCAAAACCCTACTCCCTGGAAAGCACAGGTGGGTATTGCTGTTCACATATGCAGACTAAAGAGGACAGGCATTTTGGTGCCCTGCAAGTCCACATGGAACGCTCCCCTGCTGCCCATGCCGAAACCGGGAACTGAGGACTTCCAAATGGTGCAGGATCTCGGAGAGGTAAATGCGAGGGTAGAAACTGTCCACTCCACGGTACCAAACTCCGAGACCCTCCTGAGTACTATCCCATCAAACTGAATTTGTTATACTGTTTTGGACTTAAAGGATGCTTTGTTCTCCATACCCTTGTCCTCTGTACGTCAACCCAATGAAGACTTACAGGAATACAAGGAGGAACACCCCCAAACCCCCTTGCTCCAGTATGAAGATAACCTCCTCCTGGCCTCCGAAACCCTGGAGGAATGCCCAAGTGCTACCGAGGACCTGTTAATAGTCCTTGGCCAATTGGGGTCCAGGTAATCTGCAAGAGAGGCTCAACTGTGTGTCAATAAAACTGTATACCTAGGCTACCAACTGGAGGAGGGAAAACAGACCTTGTCCCCCAGCCGCACTGAGGTGATCCTCAAAATCCCAGTCCCTGAGACTAAGAGGCAGGTGTGAGAGTTTCTAGGATTTGTGGGGTACTGTCCATTGTGGAATTTGGGATTTGAGGGATTAGCCAAACTCCTATATGCAAGTACTGGGGAAAGGAAAAAACTTCAATGGACTGAAGTAGAACAGCAAGCCTTTGAATCCTTAAAAACGTCGTTCATATGGGCACCCTCTCTTCCCCTTCCAGACATAGAAAATCCCTTCCAATTGTCTATGAGGCCAGGGGCACAGCAAAAGGAATGCTAACTCAGAACTTGCAGCCATGAAAGAGACCTGTGGCCGATCTTTCAATCACACTAGACTCTGTAACTGCAGGATGGCCGAGCTGCATGCGAGCTGAGGCTGCCACGGCCATCCTAGTTATAGAAGCTAGGAAGCTTACACTGGGGCAGGATATTGCTGGGGTAGGGGGACCTATGGTTGAGCCCCTCCTAACAAGTCCCCTGGACCGGTGGATCTCGAATGCCAGGATTATACCACAAATCCCCAAGGTAATGGCCATGACCATGCCATCCCAAGTGTTACTGCCACAACCTACATACTCGGAAAATGATCTAAAGGTAAGCCAAGAGCTGGGCTGCCAAAGAAACTCGGAGCATCCAGGTGGCTGCTCCATCCTGATGGAAGAAGATTCATGCCAGAAGCTCTGGGAGAGATCTGATTCAAGGACTACATGAAGGTATGCACTCAGGATCCTCTAAATGGTCTCAGTTGCTCCTCAGGTACTTTTACATACCCAGGCTTGGACACTGGGTGGCAGATGACACCACTGTTGCTTGCACTGTGCTCGCTCGGGGAAACATCCCTAGAAAAGAAAAGGAGCAACCCCAACCACAAGCTCGAGGTAGTACTCCTGGAGAATTCTGGGAGGTGGACTTTATGGATATCAAACTTAGAAAGTATGGCTACGGGTATTTGCTGGTGCTAGTGGACACCTATTTTGGATGGGTGGGAGCCTTCCCAACAAAGAAGGACACTTCTGCCACTGGGTGTAAATTATTAGTAACTAAAATTGTCCCTAGATTTGGCTTCCCACCACCTTGGGGTCCAACAATGGCCCAGTATTCATTGCTCAAATTACTAAAGTATTAGCAATGCTTCTAAATATTAACTGGAAGCTCTACTGGGCTTATAGGCCCCAAAGTTCAAGGCAAGTAGAAAGAATAAACAGAACCCTAAAGGAATTGTTAGTTAAGTTGCATTTAGAAACTGGCGAGAACTGGATTGATCCTTTCTTTACCTTTTGCCCTACTTCGAGTCCGATGCACTCCCTATGTGAAAAGCACGACCCCGTTTGAATTTAAGTTTGGCAGACCTTCCCCAATTCTCCCAAGACTGAAGGAAGTAGAAGTAATGGAAGTCACTACTTGTTCCTTCATGAAGTGCCTGCAGGCTGTCCAGCAGGTGAGACAAATCATCTGCTCCGACACCTTCATTTTGGGCCCAACCAAGGGAAAGGTGAAGAGGCAGCCCACAACTTGCAACCTGGAGACTGAACGTGGGTAAAGAAGCACTGACCCGAGACCTTAGAACCTAGGGGGACTGGCCCATACTAGGTGATACTTATAACACCAACTGCTATTAAAGTAGTGGGGAAGGGGCCGTGGATTCATCAGTCACAAGTCAAAAAAAGCCCTCCCTGAGCATATCCTGAAAAGATGAACACTCAGAAAGACAGAAAAACCCTCAAAATTAAGGCTTTACAGAACTTAATTGTTTTTGTCTGAGCATTGCTGACAGCACCCGCCATTTCGCCCAACCACAAACACATCTGTGGACTGCTACTCGAACCTCCAACAGTGAATATGTAACTTCTTACACTGGGTCTGACCCCCGTTTCCGCTTTGATTTGTTTGATTTGCTAGGAAAGAGCTGGCATTCCGGATCCTTTAAAGGTAAAGGGCACAATGGGGCCCATAACCGGAATCCCGTCCTATGGGTGCGGAATACCCTCTATAGAAAGAAGGCTCCAAACACACCATTTCTATAGATGCCCGGCTCATGGGCTCCCTAACTGCCAAGGGGAGGGACATTGCCATTGTGCAGCTTAGGGTTGTGAAACTATCATCTTCAGGGTGGAAACTTGTTAAAGACGACCCTATTGTTTTTACAAGAATGGGACTCAAGTCGGAGGGGTTTGATCCCACCACGTGTATGGTTTCCAAATGTAACCCAATAAGAACTGGATTCAAGCGTTATTGGGTTCACTGGGAACACATGGGGAATTCAGTATTATGTAAATGATAGAGATCCCGGGACAACCTTTACTATGCAGCAAAGTAAAATATGGCAACTTCCTGTCCATAAATAGGCCCAAACCTGGTGATAAATCCTGAAGAGCCACAGCTGGGTGTCATTAAGATTCCTTTGCCGCACCCTCCAGACTCTTCAGTAACTTTCCCGTTCACTGCCAGCCCAACTCAAAGGGCCCTTCCCATTCAGGAGCCACCTCAAGGTTCTGTGTTTGATACTCTGGATGCTGTATTCCAATTTATGAACTCAAATCCTAACCTCGCAACTGATTGTTGGCTTTGTCTGAACCCTGCTCCCCCTTACTCGGTAGGCACAGCTACAAATAGCACTATTGGTGCAGAGCGTAATCCAATTAGAAATGTTAGTAAGAAGGATTACACGAAGCAGCAGTCTGTAGGTGAGGTTAGAGTGGACTCAACTCTAGCTCACTTTAAAAGATTACCAAGGGCGAAGACTGTTTTTATTCATCTAATTATCCCTTTAATATATCAAAATATCAAGATTTTTGCCTTCAAGCTGTTCCTATTGAACCAAATGGTGATCCTTATTTGTTATCTGCCCCAACGGGTACTTGCTTTACTTGTTCCACAGGACTAGCACCCTGTCTCCTTTCCCCAGTATTAGCAGCAGACCCGGGTATTTGTGTCCTAGTGCATGTTATTCCTCAAGTGTACCTGTGTTCTGGTGAAGGAGGTAGGGATAACTTTGGAATTTCTGGATGAGCTAAAAGAGCCCCAATGTCAGTCCCACTGTTAACGGGGCTTGGGATTATGGGATTAGCTGCAGTCGGGTCAGTTGCTTTAATACAAGGAAACTTAAACTATCAGACTCTTAGTCAGCAAATTGCTTTAGATTTACAGGGATAAAAATACCATGTTTCCCATTTAGAAAGATCCTTAGACTCCCTTGTAGAAGTGTGTTGCCAAACTGCCGAGGGCTTGACTTGCTCCTTTTGAAACAAGGAGTGTTGTGCATGGCATTAGGAGAAACTTGTTTTATGCAAACCATTCAGGAATCATTAAAGATAGTTTAGCCCTGGTTAGGAAAAGATTAGAGGAAAGAGTCAAGAAAAGAAATGAAGAAACCAATTGGTTTGAAAAGCTACTTAATTGGGCAACCTGGCGAACCACCCTAGTAACGCCCCTAGCCGGATCCCTAATCCTCCTCCTGCTAAACCTCACGTTTGGACCAATAATAACCAATAAGCTAGTGGCAGTCCTCAAACAGAAAGTACAAACCATAAAACTCTTAGTGCTGAGCCCACCATACACTGGGCTGGCTACCGCAGATTCAATGATTTGAACTCGGCTAAGAAGAGGAGGGAATGTAGCAGCTCTGGGCAAAGCTTAAACAGCCTTGACAAGAGAAGTCATTTTGAGCTGATAGAAGCCATTATGAACAGTAAATAAACTAGCTATGAACTGTCAACGAACTAGCTGATATTGGGGAGGTAGGCTGTGCAGACGTAGCCCAAGGGAACGTACGGAAGGAAAGACCAGAGCAGGTAATGTTCAACTAAGAATGGCTAACTGCAACACCCTGCTTCTCTACCTGCTTGCATACCTGCACATTGCAAAAGTATAAAAACCTTTGGAAAATTAGACTGGGGGCCACTCAGTCTCCTCTCAAGAGAGCTGACAGTCTCTGCGCAGAAAATAAAACTTGTTCTGTTGAACTTGCCCGCGGTCTGGGTGGCTTTCTTTCTGGGAAGAGACAGTAGCTACAACAGACACAGGTGGCGCCATTCTGCCTGGGAGTGGAGTCATGTGGCTGGGAAAATGGAAGCCGCAGATTGTGGCCTAGCCGAAAGCCAGCCTGGAGCCAACCACCCAGCCAGAGACCGGCCCAAACCAACAGGGTAGATGTGGGCGCTCCCAGCCATCCTGATTGGCGGAGCCGCAGCACACCACTGTGTCCCAGTCTTGGTGCAACAGACTCCATTTTGAGGCCTGCACCTCCATCTTAGCTCTCAAGACTGACCCCTAACCGACCTCCCCTCCCCTGCTCTACCCCAAATTCCTGGAACCAGCTCGTCCCAAAGCCAGAATGTTTTCTGAATATATGGTCACTCCACCCCTCCCTCACATATAGATAAGATTAACGACCCCTCTGAAGCACCTATGTGCGCAGATCCTCCCCAGCCATGATCAAAATACTCTACGGACAACCTTTTCTTTTCTCGCCTCTTCCTGCAACTGATTGCCCTCTGCTAGCTTCGTACCTTCCATACTTGTCCTTGCTCCGCAACCTTCTTAGACAACACGAAAACTCCCCCATCCCTGAACCATCTCCGACCTCTGCTGATCACCAAAAACCAGTGCATCCTGGAAATGCTGTGTTAATTAAATCCCTAGCACCCAGACCCTTAGCACCCCGGTGGGAAGGCCCTTACACCGTAGTGCTCACTACTCCCTTGGCAGTCAAGGGTCTTGGAATAGATTCCTGGGTACATTTGTCCCGAGTCAAGGCAGCAGTGAACTCTGACCATGGCTCCCAGTGGTCTGACTCAGTCTAGTGGTCCTATGTCTCTCCGCCTCACTCGCCTCACCAAGCCAGCCAGCTAAACCTAACATAATTTCCCCTTTTGCTAGCGATTTTACTTGACTGAAAACTATACCAATTACGCCCGCACTAAGCGTTATGATTATTTGCTGGCCACCGCTGACTGCCCACCCACAGGGTGCAGAACACCCATATACTTAAATTTCACTGACTTTAAGCGGCATCAAGGAAAAGCTGATCCCATTATTTGCTACCTGTATGACCAGAAGGCAACTACCCAATGTGCAAAAAGGTGAATACAGAAAAATGTAGGGTGTCCTTGGTCTTCCTGCCAGATACTTTACCTTTCCCTTTGTCCCCAGGGATGATTCTACTACCATAAATCTAAATACACTCTCACAATCCCAGACCCCTGGGATAGCCGCTGGACACCTCTGGTTCCAGGAGCGTGGTACGCCACTCGCCGAGAGAAATTTCCAGACGCCAAACTCTATGTATGGAGGTCGCTACTCCAGGTCCAATCCACCATCCACTGTAATATTCAGATCCAAGACCTTCAACTCACTAAGCAAATTTCTAAACCTTCTGAGTCTCCCTTCTCCCAGCTTACCCTGCTACAGCAGGGACTGGCCATCGCCACTTTGCTGGACTAGCCAACCTCTCCACCTGCTGCATGTGTGCAGCCCTAGAACGCCCTCCTCTGGTAGCAGTACCAGGTCCTGCCCTGTCATTTTCATCCAACGTAAAGACCACAAAACCCATAACCATCCCCAATATTCCTCTGTACATCCAACCAGAAAACACTCAAGTGCCCTTTTGCTACTCCAATCCATCGACACAGACATGTAATGTCACCCAAATCCCCTCCAAACCACTAACAGCGCCAGAAAAAAATTTTCTTTTGGTGCAACTATACACTAAGCATTTAAACATCAGTTCTACCTTACCCTTTTGTGCCTGCCCATCACTCTGGTTCCGCAGCTCACTACATACACTCCGGCTGAGGTCCAGGACAAATACATCCAGGTATACAGTCGCCAAACTAAAAGAGCAGTTTTTCTTCCGATAGCAGTGAGAATCTCCTTAGCCTCAGCAGCAGGTGCAGTAGGACTCAGCGGCGGGACCCTTAGAACCTCTATCACCACAGCAGACAAGTTATCCACACGCTTCCAGCTGGCAGTTGATGCCTCTGCCAAATCTCTAGCCTCCCTGCAGAAACAAACAACCTCTGTTGCCCAAGTTGCCTTGCAGAGCCGCTGCACTTTAGACCTCATCACTGCTGAAAAAGGAGGAACCTGCTAATTCCTCCAGGAGGAATGCCGTTATTACATCAATAAGCTGGGAATTGTGGAAACTAGAGTCCAGACCCTCAACAAGCTAAACCGTGAGCTGCAAAACAACAGATTCAGAACAGACGGATCCTCTTCCTGGTGGAACTCTTCTCTGTACTCCTTCCTAGCCCCCATACTAGAACCCATAATTTTAGTAGTAATTTTGCTCTTAATTGCTCCTTGTCTCATTCAGCTCCTGCAAAGTTGACTCCGCGAAATCACCCGTATAGCAGTCCACCAGCAACAACAACCTCTCCACCCTGTGCCAGGCCGCAACTCCCAGTACTCTGCCTGGAAAAGCCCCTCCCCTTGCTCTTCGCCCACTACCCACAGGAAGCAGTTACAGAAATGGACTAATGTTGTCCCTTTTCCCTATAGGGTCAGTCTAAAACGTCCTGTCTTGGCACAACAGACTCCATTTTAGTTCTCAAGACTGACCCCTAACTGACCTCCCCTCCTCTGCTCAACCCCAAATTCCTGGAACCAGCTCCTCCCAAAGCCGGAAGGTTTTCTGAAGATATGGTCACTCCACGCGTCCCTGACATATGTAGGTAAGATTAACGACCTTCTCCCTTTGGAAGCACCTGTGTGCGCAGATCCACCCCCCCCCCAAGCTATGATTCTCCCCAGCTGTGCCTGCCAGCAGTGGGCATAAAAACGCCGCCAGGATTTTTTCCCTGGCGTGGCTTCAATAGCTCAATACCCTGAGTTGCTGAACCCGCCACAAGTTCGCAATAAAGCCTGCTTCTAAAACTTAATTAATTGGGTCTTTGATTCTGTTTTCGAGTCCAAATAAACTTTTACACTGAGCCTCGAGAAGGCTTTGGGAGTCAAAATCCTCCCAGCCTCCAGGCAGCAGCGTCCCAGCCCCCTCCCAAATGCAGCCCGGGAAGGCAGGCACAGAGAGGCACATCAAGTCCCGCACACCAGCAAGAAACGGCGCAAAGACCAACACCAGCAAGAAACGGCGCAAAGACAGACACCAGCAAGAAACGGCGCAAAGACCGACACCAGCAAGAAATGGCACAAAGTCCGACACCAGCAAGAAACGGCGCAAAGACCGACACCAGCAAGAAACGGCGCAAAGACCGACACCAGCAAGAAACGGCGCAAAGACCGACACCAGCAAGAAACGGCGCAAAGACCGACACCAGCAGGAAACGGCGCAAAGACTGACACCAGCAAGAAATGGCGCAAAGACCGACACAAAAGGCTGGGGCTGCGGCAATACGCTACAAGCGTCCCCAGGGGCCTCCACCGTATTGGGTGGGGCGCCACTTGGATTGGCTCACCTAGGCCAGGTGAACTCAACCCAACAATTCTCCCAAGGGTGGTGAGGTGAAAGGAGCCCAGAGGGGCCCACAACCCGTGAGATCAGCATGGGAAGGCCCACTCCTGGGCCCGGCTTACCTCATAGCTTCCAGTCACACAGCACCACTTCTGTTCGAACATCACCGCTTCTGTTGGACCTCACCTGGGGCAGGTGTGCCTCGGTCCTCGGCTCCACGCCAGAAACAGCTCACGCCGAGGCCTGGTTTGGGATCCTCTTGAGTTTTATGAGCGGTTAGGGAGGCGTGGTCGATGACGTAGTTCGACCTCATTGGCTGTATTGTTGAATTGAATTCACCTGGCCTAGGTGAGCCAATGTAGGTACAGCGCCCACCCAGGCGTAGCTCCCCCTGCTGGCTGGAAACCTGAACTTCTGAGCATGCAGTGAGCCTCTACTTCATGAGCCGGTAGCTCAGACCTCTGAGCTTGTGTAATGGGCCTGCCAGTCCCTATGCTAGCTCCCTAACAGGTTTTCCAGCCAAAGGTCTGCCTTCTGGGGCTGTTCTACAGAAAGCACTTGGTTCCTGACCCCTACGCATTCAGGGTGGTGGATGCCCTTGCTTCCATGCTTGCTTCTATGTAATTCTGGAATGGTCCTTGTTTCACACGGTCGGCGAGGTCAGGAATTCTGGGCTGGTTGGCTACCAGGCACAAAATAAATAGCCAACGGATTGAAATCTCAACCCCTATATTGGTTTATTATGGACCACACAGACTTGTCTTCTGGAACTTCCCTCCTCAATTTCTGAACCCTTGAACTCCTTGCCACCTCTACGTGGAAAACAAGGATTCCAAACTCCGATCACCACATCTGCCTGCCCCCCCCAGTCCCTCTGTGGTCCCCCTTGTCTTCCAGAGGTGCATTGTCAACCAGCAAAGTCGGGCCTCTCCATTTCTCAGAAGCTGCAGATTGTTACGTGACATCACCCTGTGTTTAAATGTTAGTGATTATGCTATCTAAAAAACAAATCTGAGCCAACTGGGGACAAACAAAACTCATTTCAAACACCAGCTCTGTCTCCCATAAGGTCCCGTGTACAACTGCTACAACACAACAGTGGGTCCTGCTGGGTCTCTACTATCATCTGGGAGGAAGGCTATTTATTACCGGGAATCCTACCTTGGTCCCTTGGTGTTAATTGCAGACTCACTGGGTGACGGATTGTATCTGACACGCACCATGTTTCCCGCAGCAAACACAACACTTTGTCAAACTCCGTTTGGTATTGCTCCATCCCTCCATCATTCTCCCTAATGACAAAAATAATTAACACATTCATATAAAAGCACAGGATGAGGAGAGCTTTAATTTATTCATCTAGTTCAGGGTCCTCCCTGTTATCAATATATGACAAGTTAATGTCATATATTAATTAAAAAGCAACAGTGAAGCAATTTAGGAAACTGAGGGATTGTCATGGGTCCTGGTTGTGACAGCATGTTTTGGGCATCATGGAAGATTACAGATTTGCCTTCTGTGGTATCTCATATCCATCATCCAAAAACTACCTGCTCTTAAGGGTAGAGAGAGTGAGCTTGTCTTTGAAAAAGGTGCCTGGGTCTCTTTTCCGGTTGCCGCAGCGCTAGGAACCATGAGTACCAAAGTCTCTCGCGACACCCTCTACGAGGCGGTGCGGGAAGTCCTGCACAGGAAGCAGCGCAAGCGCCTGAAGTTTTTGGAGACGGTGGAGCTGCAGATCAGCCTGAAGAACTACGACCCTCAGAAGGACAAATGCTTCTCTGGCACCGTCAGGCTTAAGTCCACCCCGTGCCCCAAGTTCTCAGTGTGTGTCCTTGGGGACCAGCAGCACTGTGACAAGCGAAGGCCGTGGAGATCCCTCACATGGACATCGAGGCGCTCAAGAAGCTCAACAAGAATAAGAAGTTGGTCAGAAAGCTGGTCAAGAAGTATGATGCCTTTTTGGCCTCAGAGACCCTGATCAAGCAGATTCCTCGAATTCTGGGCCCGGGCCTGAACAAGGCCGGGAAATTCCCTTCCCTGCTGACCCACAATGAGAACATGGTGGCCAAGGTCGACGAGGTGAAGTCCACCGTCAAGTTCCAGATGAAGAAGGTGCTGTGTCTGGCAGTGGCAGTTGGCCATGTGAAGATGACAGATGATGAACTCGTGTACAACATCCACTTGGCTGTCAACTTTTTGGTTTCGCTGCTGAAGAAGAATTGGCAGAATATCCGTGCTTTGTACATTAAGAGCACCGTGGGGAAACCCCAGCGCCTGTACTAAGCTACGGTTCAATAAACTTTATTGTTCCTGTTTAAAAAAAAAAAAAGAAAGAAAAAAGTGCCTGGGTTTGGTAGCTGCTCACAGGATAGCAGGTGTAACGTATTATGAGAATTTAACAAGGCTCTGAGAAGACGGTTATTGGAAGTTCTGGCTGGAGGGCAAGGCCATGACTCCTGAAAGATTCTGGATCCAAAAGTCAAGTCAGAACTGGATGCCACAGACTTTCTCAATCCAGCCCTCTTTGCCCCTCCCCTAAGGCCAATACATTTCTTTTTTTTTCTTTCATTATTTATTTATTTATTTTAATCGTTTTATTGGGGCTCATAAGGCTCTTATCACAATCTGTACATACATCAATTGAGCAAAGCACCCTTATACATTCGTTGCACTCATCACTCTCATAATTCACCTTCCACTTGGGTTCCTGGAATCAGCTCGGTTTCCCTTTTTTTTCCCCCATCCCCCTCCCTCCCCGATCCCACCCCTGGTCCCTTGATAATTTATAAATAATTATTACATCTTATCTTACACTCCCCGGCGTCTCCCCTCACCCGCCTCCCCCTTGCCAATCTCCCAGAGAGGAGGTTACACATAGATCTCTGAGATCGGTTCTCCCTTTCTACATGCCCTTCCCTCCTGGTGTCGCCACTCCCACAGCTGGTGTTGAGGGGTTCGTCTGTCCTAGATTCCCTGTGCCTCCAGATCCCCACTGCACCGCTGTACATCCTCTGGTATAACCAGGTCCACAAGGCAAGGTAGGATTGGGGTCATGATGATTGGGAGGGGAGGAAGCGTTCAGGAACTAGAGGAAGGTTTTGAGTTTCATTGTTGCTACACTGAACCCTGAGTGGCCCATCTCCTCCTCACTACCCCTCTGGAAGGGGTGTCCAGCTGTCTACAGGTGGGCGTTGGGTCCCCATCATGCACTCCCCCTCTTTCACGGTGATGTGATTCTCACCACCACCCCACCTTTGATGTTGGAGACCTGGTCTCCTCTGTCCTTCATGATCACCTATGTTGGTGTGCTGCTTCCGTGTGGGCTCGGTTGCTTCTGGGCTAGATGGCCGCTTGTTTGCATTCAAGCCTTTAAGTCCCCAGACGCTATATCTCTCAGTAGCCGGGCACCATCCGCCTTCTTCACCACACTTGCTTATGCACACTTTCGTCTTCAGCCATTATGTGAGAGAGGTGATCACACAATGATTGATTTTGTTCCTTTGTATCTGCTACATGGTCCATTCAACACCTTGTATTCGCTTAGGCCGTGTGCTTCTTCTCTGTGGGCTTTGTTGCTTCTGAGCTAGATGGCCGCTTATTTGCCTTCAAGCCTTTAAGACCCCAGACGCTATATCTTTTTTTGATAAGCCGGGCACCATCAGCTTTCTTCACCACATTTGCTTACACACACGGCTGTCTTCAGTGATCATGTTGGGAAGATGGGTATCCTGCAATGGCTGCTTAGCAGGGTGAGGTGCTATTGTATTGGGGGATTATGCATGAGGAGACCCAATGTCCATCTGCTACCCTACTACTGAACCTATAAATATATGCATATAAATCTATTGCCCCCATAATCATAAATATGTTTACATATGTACATGTCTGTATTTAGGCTTCTCTGTATGCACTTTGCCTCCTACTCCTTTCCTCTATTTCCTTTCGCTTTCCTCCCGACCCATTACCATGTTTAGCCTTCATTCTGGATTCAGTAGTTCCTCTCAGTTACCTTGCTCTTGGTCACTCCCTTCCAGTCCTCCCCTCCCCTCCCTCCTCTGGTTTTGAACCATTCGCTGTTCCCTTGTCCCTGTGTTGGGCGACACCTCCTCCCTTCCCCTACCTCCCACGCTCTCATGTCCCTCCAGGACCGTTGGTCCTGTTGTTTTCTTCTCTCATTATTTGTCCAGCCTATCTTGTCTAGGTGGACCTGCTGACATAGTAATACGTGCATACAAATGGATATGACTTTGACTGCGCCCAAGTGGCCCATAAGAACATGGCTTTGACAGAAGCAACATCGACACGCTGATAAGCAGAAAAGCCACTAGCATACAAAATTTACTGGGTAAAAAAACAAAACAAATTTAAAAAGACTAAACAAAAAGATAGCAAATATTAAAAGAAAAAATTGCTAGTAGTTCAAGGTCCTTTCATTGGCCTTTAGGAGTGTTTTCTAGGTGTAGCTTGTGAGGCGCCACGTCCTGGCCCAGAAGACCATCCTTTCTACTCCCTCGGGCTCCCTTTGCTCTGCTTCCTCCGCTGCTCCACTGCATGTCCCCAGTGTTTGCCTCAGTGTGGCGGGGTCAGCTCAGTTGCCCATCCCCCATTGTGTCTCAGGTGCTGTCCCGTGTAGGGCCATGTGTTGGTGCAGGATGTCATATCTCGTAGTGTGGTCAGCTGAATGGTCCTCTCTGTATGATGGGCTCTTCTAGCTGGTCTATCGACTTTGGGCTTGGTGGACCCAGGTGTACTCCACTATGTCCTTTCTCCTTCTTTTGTTTCAGCTTCCTTCTGGATGTGGTGTGGTGGGTCAGTTCCTTTCCCACTCCAGACAATCTATTTTTGTTTTCTGTGGTATTCCCTTCGAGTGTGGGGGTCGGCCTAATTCTGGTTTGGGCCGGCTTGTCGTCCAGCCTCTTTGTGTAGACCTCTGTACTTTGCGTTGTCCTCCTTGTTTGGTGTGTCGTGTTGGGGTCCGTATGCATGTTCCAAATCTGTGGGGACATAACCGATACTCTCCCCCGGGTGGGTTAGTACCCTGCCCCCCCCCATACCATCCATTCGGATTCTCCCCCTCCCGGTTCTCCCTCTCCCTACCCCACTACCCCTTCTTTATGCTGGGCTCTTATGTACCTCCCTAGGTGTGGCCTGTCCTCCCTCCAACTATCTATGCTTCCTCCCGTTTATTGTGGGATGGATGTTTATTCTTCTATTTCTGTCATGCTGATTGTACTTATCTCAGGGGACTCATGTTGTACCTGTCCCTTTGGGTCTGGCTTACCTCGCTTAACATAATTCCTTCCAGCTCTTCCCATGAAATAACGTGTTTCATGTGCTCATCGGTGCTTTTCAGTGCTGCATAATACTCCATTGTGTGTATGTGCCAAAGTTTGCTAATCCACTCGTCTGTCGATGGAAACTTAGGCTGTTTCAAAGTCTTTGCCATTGTGAATTGTGCCGCAATAAACATTGGAGCGCATATGACTGGTCGTGTTTTATTTGCTGCTTCAACCGGGTATATGCCCAGTAGAGGGATGGCTGGGTCATGAGGTAGATCAATTTCCATTTTCTTTAGGTATCGCCAGATTGCTTTCCACAGTGGCTGTACAAATGTACACGACCACCAGCAGTGGAGGAGGGTTCCTACTTCACCACAGCCCCTCCAACACTTGTTGCTCTCTGATTTACTGATCTGGGCTAGCCTCAGGGGTGTTAGGTGGTATCTCATGGTTGTTTTGATTTGCATTTCTCTTATGGCAAGGGACTTCGAGCACTTTCTCATATGTTTATTGGCCATATTGATCTCCTCTCTAGTGAAAGTTCTTCTCATTTCTTTTGCCCACTTCCTTAGGGGGTTAACTGTTTTCCTCTTTTTGCAGGTCACGATGGTGTTGTAGATTTTAGTAATGAGCCCTTTGTCTGATGTGTCATTACTAAAAATCTTCTCCCAGTCTGTGGGTTGCCTTGTCACCCTCTTGGCAAAGTCTTTCGAGGTGCACATGCATTTTATTCTTATTAGATCCCATTTGTCGATTTCCAATTCACCTGTGTGTGTCCCCTTCCCTGTTGCAGTGAGCCTATGTGCTCCCTGGGCCAGTACGCTGAGATTAGTCCCGATTCCCTCCTTAATGGTCCTGATGGTTTGGGGTTTGACTTCTAGATCTGTGATCCACCTTGAGTGTATTCTTGTGCATGGGGTGAGGTAGACGTCTTATTTCAACTTTCTACATGTGGATATCCATTGTTTCCAGCACCACTTATTAAAGAGGGCATCTGCTTCCCACTTGACATTTTTGGGACCCTTGTCGAAGATCAGTTGTCTATATGCTGATGATTTTACTCCTGGGCTTTCTATTCTTTTCCACTGGTCTGAGTGTCTATCATTGTGCCAGTACCATGCTGTTTTGACCACTGTAGCTGTGTAGTAGGCATTGAAATCAGGTAGGGCGAGTCCTCCAATTGTGTCCTTCTTCTTGAGGAGTTCTCTGCTAATTCTGGGTTTCTTCCCTCTCCATATGAAGTTGGTGGTCAGTTTTTCCAATTCTTTGAAGAAGGTTGAGGGTAATTGGATTGGTATAGCAGGCCAATACATTTCTAAGGGTTATGGATTCTACTTCAGAATCGTTCTCAATCTCAATCCCAGGGCCCTCTTCACCATTGCTGGCTAGACCTGTTCACCTCTTGCCATATGTGTGTGTGTGTGTGTGTGTGTGTGTGTGTATCACACACACACACACACACACACACATATGGGTTTATTGTAAGTCTGGGTCTGTAGGTTTCTCGGGTGGGAAATGTCTCGGTCCTTGGCTACACACTAGAAAGAAATTCACACCAAAGCCTGGTTGGTGATCCGAGTGGGTTTATATACAGGAGAGAAGAAGGTTCCGGCGTTACAGTTAACTGAACACGGGCACCCTTATGACACTGCACACCCAGCCCTGCTGAGCGGAAGGCAGAGAAGCAGCTGAAGGGAAGGTTCCAGCCTTTTAAGGGCTTTCAGCTGTGAGGCGTCAATTAAGCTCTCCTGGCTTGGCCTTGAATTGGTGCATGCCCTTTAGCCTGCATTGGCTTCCAACCTCCTGTAGGGGGCCCCCTAAGCATGGAGAGGAACAACCCCTTGTCTTGCTACCTAACAGGTCTACATTCCTGTATGGTTACATTGAGATGGAAGTAGCCCCTTTAGACAGCCTGTGAGGTTCACCAGGAGCCACAGGCCCCAGCGTTCCCTGTTACCACCTTAAACCTTAAACTACTGTTGGAGTTTATATTATTTGTGCGGGTCTGTGGACATGGAATGTTTCCATGCCAGACCCTGAAGTTGCACAAATAAGCATCCAGAACAGAACTCATACAGGCTCTAATAAGATGCTCAGATGCTTCTTGCTAGGATGAGAATTCATCGAAGTTTGTGAGCAGTTCAGATCTTGTAAGGGAGAACAGGTCAGTAGTGTATCCAGAGAAGAGAGCAAAGGTCAGGGGAAAGGGAGGAGGCCCACAGACATCTGTGCTCTGTGTTTGGCCACAAGACAAGAAACCAGGTCTCCCTGAAAAAGAAAGCAGAACAGCAAGTCCCTCGGAACTAGGACATCTTTAAACCTGACCTATACAACACTCGGCTCAGGGAGGCGCCTTGGAAAACCGTAAAAGCCCGAAAAGAGGGACAAGGAGGAAGCCCAAGTCTTTGGTTTTCCCTGCTGTGCTTTCAGTGTTGAAATGTCTGTGCACGGAGCCTTTGAAATTTCAGAATCAGAGAGTGGATTCATAAGCCAAGCTCCTGCTTTATTCTTCAATGCATTTTAGCCCAACTCCTCCTTGGTGACACATGTAACAGAAATTCTGGACTTAGGAGCCACTTGGTCCTTGGACACTAGGAGATTACAGTGGAATCTGAAACAGGGCTCTAACCACCAACTGGACTGGCCTAGGAAGCCCAAGTATTCAGTCTCCCAAACACCAACCTCCCGTTGCTCTTCATCTGCCTCCACCTTGTTCAGCTTTAGTTGTCCGTGGAAGCGTTTGGCACCCATCTGATGCTTCAGAACCCAGAAAGGAGGAAAGGTAAAACTGGGATTCAAATGAAACAAGATGTGCCCGGGGCTCCTCGTGGCATTTGTCACCTTCAGTTCCCTCTTCGGACGCAGATGTGGCAAGGTTCACAAACAAGCTTTACCAGAAAGAACAGCCTGCTTCCAAGTGAGAAAAAGCCCTTTACACATGAGTTCCTGAGGTCAGCCCAGCCCTGTGCGCCACCCACCCCTCCCAGAGTCCCCTGCTCTCCGGCGAAGCATTAAAGCAAGTGGAAGCAGAGATTTGCTCAGAATAAAAAATCATTTTTCACAATAGCATGCCACATTCTGGATGGCAATCACGGCTGCACAAACCGTATCCATCCCCAGTCATAATGTTGCCGCCTCAGTGACCACACACACACATTGTGTGGCGAGACTCAGAGTCTATTCCATTTGTGATCAATTGTTTCCTCCCTCTCCACACTTTGCACTTAGGAGACATGCTCTCTGGAGGCGGTTGAGGCTTGTCTTGTGGCCAATAATCATCTCCTACGCCTTCCTTTCCAGTCACTAATTTGATGTCTTCACTCAAAGAAATGCCCATAAGTTGAGGTTTCAGAGGAGAGCTCCTTGAGCTCCCCAGACAACAAGGGGGCCGAGTGTCACCGTCATTATCCTGAGCTGGGAGGGAACACTAGTGTTCCGGAGGCTGGGAATCCGTCACTGCCTGCCCATCGCACAGACAGAGCAGATGCTGGTTATAATTGCTTCTAGACGTCCTGCCATGCTCAGTTGAACGTCAAAGCCATAAACGCTGCCCGACTACAATAAAACTGGAGTACGCAGACATTTCTGCATCATTGCCGGGTGAAAATACACTGAGTGGAGTTGGATGAGATGGCAGCAAGCGCTTAAGGAGGGGGTGGTGTGGGAATACCAACAAGATGACTGCCAGTCTCCGTTTCCTCCTCTCGTCTGCTTTGTGTTTTCTTTCAGGACCAGAAGAAATGATGCATATGTAAGGATAAAAAATTTTCCATTTCCAGAGGAGTTTTCCACCCCCCAATCTACCCGCAGCCTCCTTTGAGCAAGCCAGTAAAAGCTTTTTTTTTTTTTTTTTTTTTAAACCTGCCTTCTCACTATGGCAATTTCCAGAGCTGCTATGTGACTGTGTTTTAAAGTCCCCCTTAGGATCCAGAGTGCAATCCATATCACAAAGGCATCCTCCCAGTCCCAAATAGCAATGCGACCTCAATTCAGAAGGTTGTTCTTGTTTCCATAGACCCAGAATGGAGTTTAAGCTGTTGATCTTGACTGTGGTTGTCGCGTCAGCCTCTCATGGGCACCTCATGGGCAGTGGAGCAAACTGTGCCTATCTGTGCTACCACCAGGACTGGGAGAGGAAGCCAACAGTGGTGGGCCATAGGTCAATGTGTGGATGGGGATGATCAGGTCTTTCTTCATTATTCTGTTTCAGTCTGGAAACACCACTGAAGCCTGCTCAGTGTCATAGCAACACACAAACCTTCACTGACAGTCTGGGGCACATTGGCTGCAAATCAAACCCGGGTCTTCCCGGTGAAAGTCGATGAGAGGTCTACCACTGAAGCACCGTGGCCCTCACCTCAAACCAGGGCAGTCATTTCCGGAGTTCAAACCAGACCACAATGCAGGATGACTGAGATTGCCACCAGAATCTGATACTGATGCAGAAAAAAACCTAACTACCATTTTATTGACTCCCAATAGGACAAAGATCTGCCCCTTTGGGGTTTTGAGACTTTAAATCCTTACAGCAGGGGTCGCAACCTGTGGGTCGCGACCCCTTTGGGGATCAAATAACCCTTTAACAGGGGTCATCCAATTCATAACGATAGCAAAATTACAGTTATAAAGTAGCAATGAAAATAATTTTATGGTTGCAGGTGACCACAACATGAACTGTATTAAAGGGTGGCGGCATTCAGAAGGTTGAGAACCATTGCCTTACAGAAATAGACAACCTCATATTTCTCCCACGGAGGGGCTAGTCAGTTCAAACCCCTGACCTTGCGATTAGCAGGTTAATGCATAGTCCACTACACCACCAGGGCTCCTAATGATATAATAAGAGATACTATTGTTAGATCACTCGTGGGAGAAATATACCTCAGTCCTTGGCTTCGCGTGAGAAAGAATTCACTCCGCAGCCTGGATTGTGATCCAAGTGAGTTTTTTGAGAGAAGAAGTTTCAGGTTTACACAGGCACCTCAGGGCCCCTCACCCCTGCACAGCTTGCCTAGAAGCTGCTGGAGAGAAAGTCACTACGTGGGCTCCAGGATCCTGCCTTTTCTTTCTTTTCTTAAATCGTTTTATTAGGGGCTCATACAATTCTTATCACAATCCATACATACATCAATTGTGTAAAGCACATTGTACACTCACTGCCCTCATTATTCTCAAAACATTTGCCTCCACTTAAGCCCCTGGCATCAATCGAGTCATCATTTTTACCCCTTCCTCCCCACTCCCCCATCCCTCAAGAAACCTTGATAATTTGTGAGTGGTGATAGTGGGAGGGTAGAGGGAGGGTGGATTGGAAAGAGGAAACCGATTACAAGTATCTACATGTGACCTCCTCCCTGGGGAACGGACAACAGAAAAGTGGGGGAAGGGAGACATCGGAGAGGTCAAGATCCTGCCTTTTCAATTCCTCCACAGGGAGGCATGGTTGATGGTCCTGGTCAACCCCATTGGCTGGATTGAATTCACCTGGCTCAGATGGGCCAATCCAGGTGTAACACCCACCTAGGTGTACCACCCCTTCCTGGCCGGAAGTTTGAACCTGAGCATATGTAATGGATGACCCACTCCCTATGCTAAGCTACCTAACAGTATTTGCAAGATGCCGAGCAATGTTCTAAGCTTTTTGTATATAATAATTCAATTATTTCACTTAAGAAGCCTATGTGTGGACTCTATTCTTGCCTCATTTTACAGATGAAAAATCAGTGGCACAGGATGATAAAGTCATGAGCCTATGACCACACAGTGAGGAAGTGGAAAGGAGAGATTTGAACCCAGGCTGCAGAGTCCATGCCTTGGGTGCCTACAGCGCCACATAGGACACAGGAAAGCATGGAGCAGACTCGGCGTAAGACCTAGCATGTATGTGCTAGGACTGCATGAGAGTAGCTGCTACTCAGATCCAGAAGAGAATACAAGGCTATTGCAAAAATTATTTTTTCCAAGAGAGGGTGGAATTCTGCATCTTGTGCGAAATCCCCCAACCTGCACATGGCACAGCTACTTCAGAAGGTTCCCAACAATGTGTGCTGTGTGGCAAACCTAACTGAGCTCAGGGGGAGCTGGTCTGTGGGTTATGTTACCCAGAAGGTGAGCAGTTTGAACTCACCAGCCACCACTCCAAGGGAGAAAGAGAAGGCTTTCTGCTCCCATGGACTTACAGTCTTTGAAGTGGCAGGGAGCATTTCCATGCAGCCTATGATTAGGATCTAGGAGGGTGAGGGTGGATGGAGTTGGTTGAGACCTGGCTTCAGGGCATTTCCCAGAAGGGCTTCCTGCAGTGACTCTGCCTTCAGGAATGTCTGGTGACCCTGAGGGCAGCAAAGTCCTAAGCACACTCAGGCAGTGGTTCTCAACCTTCCTAATACAGGTCCTCCCAAGTATGAAGCTCTCAAGAGATTCTGCAAGGTTTTATGTGTGTGAGTGTGTGCGTGTGTAATAAGGTCACAAAGTCAGAAGCCCTCTAGAAATTCTGCAAGGGCGTGTGTGTGTGGGGGTGTTTGTAAAAAGGACACAAACTCAGAAGCCGACTATTGATTCTGCAAAAGTGTGTGTGTGTGTGTGTGTGTAAAAAGGACATGAAATCAGAAGCCCTCTAGGGTTCTGTAAGGGTGTGTGTGTGTGTGTGTGTGTGTGTGTGTAAAAAGGACATGAAGTCAGAAGCCCTCTATTGATTCTGCAATGGTGTGTTTGTGTGTGTGTGTGTGTGTGTGTGTGTGTGTGTGTGTGTAAAAAGGACATGAAGTCAGAATCCTTGTAGAGTTCTGGAAGGGTGTATGTGAGTGTGTGTGTATAAAGGACACGAAGTCAGAAGCACTCTAGAGATCCTGCAAGAGTATATCTTTGTGTGTGTGTGTGTGTGTGTGTGTGCAAAAAGGACATGTTGTTAGAAGTCCTCCACAGATTCTGCACAGGTGTGTGTGTGTGTGTCTGTGTGCGTGTGTGTAAAAAGGACACCAAGTCAGAAGCCGACTATTGATTCTGCAAAACTGTATGTGTGTGTGTGTGTGTGTGTGTAAAAAGAACACGAAGTCAGAAGCATTCCAGAGACTCTGCAAGGGTGCGTGCATGTCTGTGTGTGTGTGTGTGTGTGTGTGTGCGTAAAAAGAACACGAAGTCCGAAGCCCTCTAGAATTTCTGCAAGGGTGTGTGTATCTGTGTGTGTGTGTGTGTGTTTAAAAAGGACACAAATTAAGAAGCCATCCAGGAATTCTGCAAGGATGTGTGTGTGTGTGTGTGTGTGTGTGTGTGTAAAAAGGACAGGAAGTCAGAAGCCCTCTAGGAATTTTCCAAAGGTATGAGTATCAGTGTGAGGGAGGGTGTGTGTGTGAGTGTGTGTTTGTAAAAAGGACACGAAGTCAGAAGCCCTCCAGAGATTATGCAAGTGTGTGTGTGTGTGTGTTTAACAAGGACATGACGTCAGAAGGCCTCAAGAGATTCTGCAAGGGTGTGTGTGTGAGTGTGTGTAAAAAGGACACATGAAGTCAGAAACACTCCATAGTTTCTGCAAAGGTGTGTGTGTGTGTGTGTGTGTGTGTAAAAAGATCCTGAAGTCAGAAGCCATCTAGAGATTCTGCCATGATGTGTGTGTGTTTTTGTAAAAAGGAGACCAAGTATGAAGCTCTCAAGAGATTCTGCAAGGTTTTATGTGTGTGAGTGTGTGCGTGTGTAATAAGGTCACAAAGTCAGAAGCCCTCTAGAAATTCTGCAAGGTCGTTTGTGTGGGGGGGTGTTTGTAAAAAGGACATGAAATCAGAAGCCCTCCAGAGGTTCTGTAAGGGTGTGTGTGTGTGTCTGTTTAAAAAGGACATGAAGTCAGAAGCCCTCTATTGATTCTGCAATGGTGTGTTTGTGTGTGTGTGTGTGTGTGTGTGTGTAAAAAGGACATGAAGTCAGAATCCTTGTAGAGTTCTGGAAGGGTGTATGTGCGTGTGTGTGTATAAAGGACACCAAGTCAGAAGCACTCTAGAGATCCTGGAAGAGTATGTCTTTGTGTGTGTGTGTGTGTGTGTGTGTGTGCAAAAAGGACATGTTGTTAGAAGTCCTCCACAGATTCTGCACAGGTGTGTGTATGTTTCTGTGTGCGTGTGTGTAAAAAGGACACGAAGTCAGAAGCCGACTATTGATTCTGCAAAAGTGTGTGTGTGTGTGTGTGTGTGTGTGTGTGTGTGTGTAAAAAGGACATGGAGACTGAAGCCGTCCAGAGGTTCTGTAAGGGTGTGTGTGTGTGTGTGTGTGTGTGTAAACAGACACAAATTCAGAAACCCTCTAGATATTCTTCAAGTGTTTGTGTGTGTGTGTGTGTGTGTGTGTTTAAAAAGGACAGCAAGTCAGCCACCATCCAGAGATTCTACCAGTGTGTATTTGTGTGTGGTGTGTGTGTGTTTGGGTAAAAAGACACGAAGTCAGAAGCCCTCTAGAGATTCTTCAAGGGTGTGTGTATGTATGTATGTTTGTTTAAAAAGGACACAAAGTCAGAAGCCCTCCAGAGATTCTGCAAGGTTGTATGTGTGTGTGTGTGTTTGTGTGTGAGGGTAAAAATTACACGAAGTCAGAAGCCCAATATTGGTTATGCAAAGGTCTGTGTGTGTGTGTTTGTTGTGTTTGAAATAAGTAAACCATATTAGAAGCCCTCCAGAGATTCTGCCAGAGTGTGTGTGTGTATGTGTGAAAACAACACGAAGTCAGAAAATGTCTGGAGATTCTGCAAGGGTGTTTGTGTGTGTGTGTGTCAAAAGTACAGGAAGTCAGAAGCCCTCTAGAGATTCTGCAAGGGTGAGTGTGTTGTGTTAAAAGGACACAAAATCAGAAGCCCTCTAGGTTTTCTGGAAAGGTATGAGTGTGAGTGAGGGAGTGTGTGTGTGTGTGTGTGTGTGTAATAAGGACATGAAATCAGAAGTCCTCCAGAGATTCTACAAGAGTATGTGTGTGTGTGTGTGTGTGTGTGCGTGTTTAAAAAGGACACGAAGTCAGAAGGACTGCAGAGATTTGGCAAGAAAATGAGTTTGGGGTGTGTGTGTGTGTGTGTGTGTGTGTGTTTAAAAATGACACAAAGTAAGAATCCATCCAGGAATTCTGTAAGGATGTGTGTGTGTGTGTGTTTGTGTAAAAAGGTAAGGAAGTCAGAAGCCCTCTAGGAATTTTCCAAAGGTATGAGGATCAGTGTGAGGGAGGGTGTGTGTGTGAGTGTGTGTGTGTGTGTGTGTAAAAAGGACACGAAGTCAGACCCCCAGATATTATGCAAGTGTGTGTGTGTGTGTGTGTAACAAGGACATGACGTCAGAAGCCCTCAAGAGATTCTGCAAGGGTGTGTGTGTGTGTGAGTGTGTGTAAAAAGGACACATGAAGTCAGAAACACTCCATAGTTTCTGCAAAGGTGTGTGTGTGTGTGTGTGTGTGTAAAAAGATCCTGAAGTCAGACGCCATCTAGAAATTCTGCCATGATGTGTGTGTGTGTTTGTAAAAAGGAGCCCAAGTATGAAGCTCTCAAGAGATTCTGCAAGGTTTTATGTGTGTGAGTGTGTGCGTGTGTAATAAGGTCACAAAGTCAGAAGCCCTCTAGAAATTCTGCAAGGGCGTGTGTGTGTGGGGGTGTTTGTAAAAAGGACACAAAGTCAGAAGCCGACTATTGATTCTGCAAAAGTGTGTGTGTGTGTGTGTGTGTGTAAAAAGGACATGAAATCAGAAGCCCTCTAGGGTTCTGTAAGGGTGTGTGTGTGTGTGTGTGTAAAAAGGACATGAAGTCAGAAGCCCTCTAATGATTCTGCAATGGTGTGTTTGTGTGTGTGTGTGTGTGTGTGTGTGTGTGTAAAAAGGACATGAAGTCAGAATCCTTGTAGAGTTCTGGAAGGGTGTATGTGTGTGTGTGTGTATAAAGGACACGAAGTCAGAAGCACTCTAGAGATCCTGCAAGAGTATGTCTTTGTGTGTGTGTGTGTGTGTGTGTGTGTGTGTGTGTGCAAAAAGGACATGTTGTTAGAAGTCCTCCACAGATTCTGCACAGGTGTGTGTGTGTGTCTGTGTGCGTGTGTGTAAAAAGGACACCAAGTCAGAAGCCGACTATTGATTCTGCAAAACTGTATGTGTGTGTGTGTGTGTGTGTGTAAAAAGGACATGGAGTCTGAAGCCGTCCAGAGGTTCTGTAAGGGTGTGTGTGTGTGTGTGTGTGTGTGTGTGTGTGTGTGTGTGTAAACAGACACAAATTCAGAAACCCTCTAGATATTCTTCAAGTGTTTGTGTGTGTGTTTGTGTGTGTGTGTGTGTGTAAAAAGGACAGCAAGTCAGCCACCATCCAGAGATTCTACCAGGGTGTATTTGTGTGTGGTGTGTGTGTGTTTGTGTAAAAAGACACGAAGTCAGAAGCCCTCTAGAGATTCTTCAAGGGTGTGTGTATGTGTGTATGTTTGTGTAAAAAGGACACAAAGTCAGAAGCCCTCCAGAGATTCTGCAAGGTTGTATGTGTGTGTGTGTGTTTGTGTGTGAGGGTAAAAATTACACGAAGTCAGAAGCCCAATATTGATTATGCAAAGGTCTGTGTGTGTGTGTTTGTTGTGTTTAAAATAAGTAAACCATATTAGAAGCCCTCCAGAGATTCTGCCAGAGTGTGTGTGTGTGTATGTGTGAAAACAACACGAAGTCAGAAAATGTCTGGAGATTCTGCAAGGGTGTTTGTGTGTGTGTGTGTAAAAAGTACAGGAAGTCAGAAGCCCTCTAGAGATTCTGCAAGGGTGAGTGTGTTGTGTTAAAAGGACACAAAATCAGAAGCCCTCTAGGTTTTCTGGAAAGGTATGAGTGTGAGAGTGAGGGAGTGTGTGTGTGTGTGTAATAAGGACATGAAATCAGAAGTCCTCCAGAGATTCTACAAGTGTATGTGTGTGTGTGTGTGTGTGTGTGTGTTTAAAAAGGACACGAAGTCAGAAGGACTGCAGAGATTTGGCAAGAAAATGAGTTTGGAGTGTGTGTGTGTGTGTGTGTGTTTAAAAATGACACAAAGTAAGAATCCATCCAGGAATTCTGCAAGGATGTGTGTGTGTGTGTAAAAAGGTAAGGAAGTCAGAAGCCCTCTAGGAATTTTCCAAAGGTATGAGTATCAGTGTGAGGGAGGGTGTGTGTGAGTGTGTGTGTATGTAAAAAGGACACGAAGTCAGACCCCCACAGATTATGCAAGTGCGTGTGTGTATGTGTGTGTAACAAGGACATGACGTCAGAAGCCCTCAAGAGATTCTGCAAGGGTGTGTGTGTGTGAGAGTGTGTGTAAAAAGGACACATGAAGTCAGAAACACTCCATAGTTTCTGCAAAGGTGTGTGTGTAAAAAGATCCTGAAGTCAGAAGCCATCTAGAGATTCTGCCATGATGTGTGTGTGTGTGTGTATTTGTAAAAAGGAGACCAAGTATGAAGCTCTCAAGAGATTCTGCAAGGTTTTATGTGAGTGAGTGTGTGCGTGTGTAATAAGGTCACAAATTCAGAAGCCCTCTAGAAATTCTGCAAGGACGTTGTGGGTATTTGTAAAAAGGACACGAAGTCAGAAGCCGACTATTGATTCTGCAAAAGTGTGTGTTTGTGTGTGTGTGTGTGTGTGTGTGTAAAAAGGACATGAAATCAGAAGCCCTCCAGAGGTTCTGTAAGGGTGTGTGTGTGTGTGTGTGTGTAAAAAGGACATGAAGTCAGAACCCTTGTAGAGTTCTGGAAGGGTGTATGTGTGTGTGTGTGTATAAAGGACACCAAGTCAGAAGCACTCTAGAGATCCTGCAAGAGTATGTCTTGTGTGTGTGTGTGTGTGTGTGTGTGTAAAAAGGACATGTTGTTAGAAGTCCTCCACAAATTCTGCAAAGGTGTGTGTATGTGTTTGTGTGCGTGTGTGTAAAAAGGATACCAAGTCAGAAGCCGACTATTGATTCTGCAAAAGTGTGTGTGTGTGTGTGTGTGTGTGTGTGTGTGTGTAAAAAGGACATGGAGTCTGAAGCCGTCCAGAGGTTCTGTAAGTGTGTGTGTGTGTAAACAGACACAAATTCAGAAACCCTCTAGATATTCTTCAAGTGTTTGTGTGTGTGTGTGTGTGTGTGTGTAAAAAGGACAGCAAGTCAGCCACCATCCAGAGATTCTACCAGGGTGTATGTGTGTTTGGTGTGTGTGTGTGTTTGTGTAAAATTACACGAAGTCAGAAGCCATCTAGAGATTCTTCAAGGGTGTGTGT